>NC_081136.1:24910435-25040435 GCF_958295425.1 Solea solea | reverse complement strand
TTAACAATCCTAAAAACGTGGGTTATTTTCCATCAATTACCAGGGAAATGTCTAAAATCTCAACATTTATACAAGGTCGAGGTGAGGCGAGCTCGGACCATAGTGGAAAAGGGCCATTAGTCAGCAACATTTGTCAAATGAAGTGTTATTCAGAATCTGGTTGAAAAAACAGATGAAATCATGAGTCAAATAAGTTACAACACATTTTTCTCTATGTTTCCCTCAAAGTATTGTGCACCACCTATATGCTTATAGTTCAGTCATGGTTTTGCCCTCATGAGGTTATTCTCATTCCCTGTCATGGGAGGATCTGGTTTGACTCAGTCTTTTAGTCACAAGACTGAAGACGATTTCACCCACACAATGTTTTACATAAAGCTGGTGGCAATTTTAGCTGTTCCACTGAGTACTTAAAATAAACACTTTATTCTCTCTCTCTCTTTTTACTAACAGATCAAACAATTCTCTCTGTAGCTGTTGAAAAGTAGGCAACATTCCTGCTATTCATGTGAATACATTTTGATGATGTAACACACATAGAATGATGGAAATGATCACTAAAGGCAAAGTTCTTTTTTAAAAAAATTAAATAAAAATGTCGACAAGACTGCCCTAAAGCAAGTAGAAGAGGAAACTGGAGGATCATTTATAAAGTAGAAGACGATGGCAAGTCTAAAGTATGTCTTCTTTCTTCTCAGACGTCACTGCCCGAGTTCATTTCCACTATCATTTTATCATTTCATAATATATTAGACTGTCACAACTTCAAATGAGTTTTGAGAGGTTGAGACCTAGTTTTGGGGTTTGGGTAGAATGAGGTTTAGGTAAGGTTTTAGTGTGTTTTTTTTTTTAGCAAACATTTTTAATTAAAACACACATTTTTGTTTTAAATAAAATGTTACAAATGTCTACTCAATTTTTGAAAATCCTTTAAAAGGAAAATGTGCATTCATGTTTGTTTCCATCTTCTTCTGAGTTAGTTGCAACATTTCTGTCTCACCACAGAAGAAAGATAAGGAACAACATTTTTTTAAAAAAAAGATCATGATCAAAACATACAAACATCAGGGAACGTTGTGATTTCCTCATCGGTCCACATATTTCACCTCTCATCAGCCAGTGCAGCCTTTACTTTAAGGGTGATTAACCCTCTCTTCTGCAGTTAACCACCCATTGCCTGATTTTGAAAGATGCCAAGAAGTGGGTTGAGAGCTGAGTGTGGGAGAGGGGGGAACAGTGCAGGGGGCGTGGCCTGGTAGTGAAATCTGCCACTGTGTGAGGTGCTCAGTGAGGCGAGCCTCTTAGCAGTAGAGAGAGAAAGACGATGAAGTGACAGATCCTGCGTTTATAAAAGGGGGAGGAGTCTAGGACAATGAGTGCGTACAAAGGATGCAAACGTGGTCTATGAAAGCCAGTGGCAAAATTTGAATGAATAACATTATTAATAACAATAACATAATAACAAATAACAGGACTAGATACCCATAGATAATTGGTCAGATTTCATTCCAGATCTGCCCCTTCTGACAATCGCGGGTGCATTCTGATTTTAGGATGATTTTAACAGATTATCTGGCCAAATTATCCTGCAGTGTGAGGGATTAACAGACACAGTTTTAACGTCAACAGTCGCATCAGAGTCTTCCCAATTTCAAATCGTAAGTATTAAACATGTTTGACAGTGATTGGGGCGTGAGGAGAACCCGGCAATAACCAATGAGACTTGTTGATTCCGTCTTCTCAGCCATGACTTCATCCACAGTTTTTTTGTGTTTCTCAGCACTAAACATGGCACACACAACAGCTATTAACGGACGCCGCCGACAGCCTGCCTCCATATTCTGAAGTCACGTTAAATCAAAGTTAAATCAAATTCCCTGAAATCGCTTGATCAAACGCCAAGTGTGAGGTCCCGTGACTTGACCGATCATCTAGTCTGTGCTTTCTAAAAATATTGAAAATTGGTTACAACGTTCGTTGTGTCTGTGGTCTATGTTTTTTTTTTAAATCAAGTCAGATTTGAAAATCCTCTAATCCTCTTCAATCTGTTTCCACTGCACTTACTTACATTTACTTTTTATTGATAAGTCAATTTGTTTCCACCTCCCTCAAGCATGAAAACTGTGATGCAATATTTCAAGATTTGTTCCACGTTTCTGTTTCTATTCTGTTTTTTTGTTTTTTTATGTGCAAATGGAAAAACCCACCTAATGTTGTGTTGCAGCACAGCATCATTAACGACCATAGTTGGACATTCAAGGAAGGTATTTGTCGGTTGGAAAGATGATTGATGATTAATGTTTGACTCACTGGATGTGGGTTTTGGAAATCTGATGCAAATAGACAATCTCATTTTTCAAACATAGCCAGTTGATGAATGTCTTTGCCACACCTGTGCTGAGGTGGATCCTGGGGAACAGTGGAGTTTGAAGTGGTACGAGCACGAGTCTGTCCGTGCAAATGTGAAATCGGATCGTTTAAGGATTGTTTATTTTTCCGAAGGTCCCTCTTCACTGCCACAGGCAAAGCAACGCAGCTGTGTCTGAGGGGTTTTCTTTCTAACAGGCTGCATTCAATTCTCCTCAATTGCAAATTCTCCTTTTTACTCTTAAACGATACACTTGAGTCACAGCTAAACAGTTGTACCATTATACACACTACAGAAAAAAAAAAAAAACACAAAAAGAAAAATCAATCATTTAAAAATTATAATGAAATAAGATCTCCCTGAATGACTTTAAAGAAATAAAACCCCTAATGGTACTTTTCTTTCTGAAGAACAAATAAGAATTCATACTTCAACAAATCAACTCCTCCAGATGCACTTAAGAGCTTTTTTGAATTACCACAGAGGGAATCTGATGACATCATCCCAAAGTATAATGTAGTTTAGAAAACGGCATTTATGAGTATAGGTATAAAGTATAGTATATGTTTTTTTTTTAGGTATGTAGGTACGATGTATCTTTGACTGCTTACTCCGCCAATTAAACCTGTACGATGTGTTAATATCTGCATTAGTTTAGTCCATCACTTAAACAACTCATTAAAGTAAAACACAATCCAGTCACATTCATTTTGAAAATATGAAATATATACATATAACACTGGTGTGTGCCAAGTCTTAGTTTTAACTGGTGTTAAACACTGAGTGATTTAAATACAGAGTGAACGGTTTGAAAAATAAATGGACATTCAGGGAGTTAATGATTGTATTTTTGTGGGCAGCTGTAGCATAATTTCTTTTAATAATAATTTGTTGAAAATGCACCTTCATTAAATTTAGTGTTACATAAATGGAACACTAAATCAAATAAGTATGTTTGTATAAGTGTATCATTTCTTTATATTAAGAGTTGTTTGAGGCTCTTGCCTTGTGGAAGTGGTCATCTTGTGCTACCATGTTTCTAGCGTAGATTTCAGCTTCAGCTTTGCCATTAGATGTCACTAATTCTCACACACTGGATCTCTAACAGTTGAATGATCATGTGACAAGCATACACATGCACATTTGTGAAAGAAAACACAAAAACAGTCAGTGTTGATCCTGGTTTGTCCATTGAGACTGCTGTAGAAACCAGGTGGCACGCAATGACAGCCTCAGTAAAACACAGGTCCTTCCTAATGTACATATAAAAGGCTAATTCTTAGACTCAGTATGATTGGGGACTCGCTTCAGTTGGGGGTTGCAACATTCAGCCGGTGTTATTTTTTTATTTTGTTTTATGCAAACATGCTACATCTCCCGGCTATCGTTCTGTGTTTCGGTTGTGTTGTACCCACAATGCCCTGCGTTGTAGTCCGCTTCCTGCGTTTGGTTCATTTGAAGCGAATCGAGACCTATGTTTTTAGGTGGAGCAGAGATTGCATCTTTGGTGTGCATCAGACAGTTCGGTTGTGCATTCATGCAAACCAAAAGTTTTATTTGATATTGTTAAACCTATACAAACATACCTGTAGTTAGTATATGGCATTTATGCCAATGAACTCTTCCAAATGTTGGACACTCAGGTAAAGGCGACTGTAACACTAAAAAAAACAAAAGGTCGTATTTGTTCTGTGACCTTGACACATCAACACATTTAATGTGATTATTTTTAAGTGTGCAGAAAAATGCAGTTACAACATGCAGTTAATATACTGTAAATGACAGGCCTCGAACCACTAGGCCACCAGGACACCCTTGCATTCTGGTGGCCTAATTTTATGGCACCAGACTTGGCTTAGAAAACTTTGAAAGTCAAAGATGTAGAAAACAGAGCAGCAGGAGGAGCAGCAGCAGCAGCAGCAGTAGTAGCCTGTCCAGCGTGGAACAGATCCTCTGTGTCACAGTGGCTGTGCAGATTAAAGCAGGACTGAGGGTTTGCAGAACTCACCCACTACTGAGTGCCTCTCTGTCTCTGTTGGCAGAGAAAGATGAGTAGGCAAGTACAGACTTCGGAATCCAGTCAGAAACAGCCCGGCCTCTCTCAGTGTGAATCACGTCCTTTATAGTGACACCGACAGTACCGACGTGGAAGGCAGCGCAGCTCGCTACATGTCTTTTATATCTTTTCATGTTTGGGCTGGGCATGAGTCGGCATCCTGCTGCTTTGGCTGTATGATCATGTAACTGTTATAACTAGACTTATAGGGGCTGATCTGATCGGTGCTGAATATCAGACCGCTGTCACTGATCCACAGACAGATCCAGAGTCGGGCCATATTTAGAGCAGATGTTTGAAAAATAACAGCAAATATCCAGTGATATTTAAATCAATAATCCTTTACACTAGGACAGCGTTGTGTAGGGCTGTTCTAAAACACAAGCCAACCTCTGTGTCATCGTCTTATTAACTTTTTGACACATGCAGTTGATGGACGACACTGTTTTCTGTCCAGTCCACGGTTGCAAAGGTCAGTCGTTAAACACCTTATTTTTGACATCATCTACTACTGATTGACGGTTTCTGCTCACTTACTGTTTTCATTTTCCTGCTCTGTGCGCCTCGCAGTTTAATTCCCACTATCTTTTTTAATCTGGCAGATTCTCACAACTTCAAAAAGACTTATTAGGGTTCAGTGGAAGTCACTGGAAAGTGATAAAAATAATCACTTCTGACTTTGTCACCCCCACAGGAAAATGTGTTAGTAACTTTTTAATCACTCAGATTTAATAAGCTGGTTACTAAGTGTTTAAAAATTGGGTTTTTAAATCCTGGAAAATTCTGCTTCAGTCTCGGCTCTGAGACACACTATTGTGGTCTATACCTGCTCAAGTGTACAGAATATTAACATAAACACTCCAGTAACATGTAGAGAAGTGACATTATCACCATTTTGGTCACAGTTTAACATACTGTGCACAAGCACAGTCCCGCTCTCTGTCTCCCTCCTTCTCTATCAGTGGTACTGCAGCCTCACAGCAGGAGTCTGCTCTTCGTTCTGTTCTTCTTCTCGACTTCATTTCCTCATCTTTAGGAATTCTAGACGAAGTCTGTGAGCTTTGTCTGTGTCTTATTACATCATATATATAATGTGTGAAGACAAGGAATGCTGAATTTGCTTTACAGGATCTTTAAGATTTAGGTTTAGATTAGGATAATGACATGATATGAAGTGTAATTGCAGTGATTTCTCTCTCCTTGGCTCGTCCCCTATTGTTATGCTGTCCGGGGGCACAACAGCTATCCACCATTTTATCTTTATAGGAATACAAACGATGTAGCTACAAGTTGCCTGGTGTATATGTGGCTGCTCGTATATGTCCATGGATTTGAACAGAGCGACTTCCTGCCCAAATTGTATTTGTTTTGGAGTGTTGCATGATGGGACTTGTGTGTGACGTCAGCGACCAAAGGTCAATAGACCTCATGAAAGATGAGGTCTAACCCTAACCCTTACTCTGGGAACTTAAGTGAACGTATAGTCTGATTTTATGTGATCACAGACATCAGGTAAAAACATGTGGTGCGAAGGATATTAGATTGCGTTGTCTCATATTTTTTGATTATAATTAGTAAAAGAACACTGAGATCTATGAGATACTACATATGAACAGTTAATGAACAGTTAATGTCAGATTTAACACTGCAAAGTCGCAGCATGGCAACCAATTTTCATTAGTCTGAGAATTCACTTGTTAAAGCAGCTGGAAACTGTCACTGTCCTCTGATGTGAAATAAACTGGGTTTAGCTGAGCCACTCCAGTATGAACCAGTTGGATGCAGTCACTTCAGATTTATTGTTTACCTCAGCAGAGAGTGACTACTCTGTGCAGAAGGACAACTCATGACAATGACACATGCAATTAAAAGAGAACGGAGCAGCTCGGCCTCTAAATAATTCAAACATCGGCGCGTGATCTGAAAAGCGGGTCCAAATATACTGCAGCGCTGCTCTTTCACCTTCACTTTCACTTTTTTTTTTAAGAATCATTTTTTAAAAAAACACTTTGGCTTGTGGAGAAACTGGAACAATATCTTGTATATTTGAAATTATAACAAGGTGTTATAAAGTGCTTAAAAGGTGGTATAATATATGGAACCTTATGGAATATATGGTTTCAAAAGGAAAGCTTGATTATTCCATAAAGACCCAAAGGAGCCCCTGAGCTTGATTGCGTTACCTTGGTTTTACCCAATCTGTGTTCTGAACAGGGAGTGTTGGGATTTAAAGACACGGGCATTTACCGGCCTGTGACAAGTCAAAGCACAGCATTGTGGGAATTACAGGCTCCAAAGTTTTTCAAGCATGAATGTAATAGACGTTTAAATTAGAAAAAAAAGGGGGACGACAACGCTTAATACTTTGAAATAGGCACAGCACCAGTCTTAACTGTATATCAACATGACTGTACCAGTCATGCACTGTAAAATATGGTCCAGGGATTTAGTGGAATCAACTAATCTTTTCTAGTTGACGATTCCTCCGCCCGCCCTCCCTTTCCAGAGTGCGTATGGTGGCCTTCACATGCTAGAAAAGCTGTTCCAAAGTATTTTTATTTTTAAAACTAAAAGTTAGCCAATGCACAATCCTCATGGGTAGTATACTCAAGTTCTGGCGATAATTGGTACACGTTGTACGGCATGTTATGTTTACCTAGTCATTTCAAGCCATTTGTCATACATAATTCTTTCACAGTGTAACAAATACACATTAAATGCTCCCATAAAGAATCCATAAGCTGCCCACAACATGATTTTTGTTTTCAGTTTTATAGTCTGTGCATATTGAAGTATGCAATACGCAGTATTTATGATGACTGCATCTGATTTTCTACTGTTATCTTTACCGATACTGAGTATCGTATCAGCTCTATACTTATTTAATTGGGTTTGTTAAAAAAACAAAACTAATAAGCTTTTTTTTTTGTTAATGTTAATATCCATAATGATGATTTTTTTCATATAAATGGAATTTGGCAGCGGCAGCTCTCAGTGTATACCTCCAATCTAGACGTGACTCTTTAACCCTCTTATCATCCATCATGATAACCAGGCCTCCTGGATTTATTTGGATTTTATGGCTGTAGAATTGTCAAAAAATTTTCAGTGAGTGAGTGCTTCTGTCCCCTCTTCCAAGATAACTTTCACTTTCGATATCTGACTGTTTAGGAATTACAGTACTGAGAGTGGTCTTCATTGTGGGAAAATGTATTGTCCATCATTTTTGACCTGAGACTTAAATTCATGATATCTGCTACTTCCTGTTTAACGATTCTATTTTTAATCTCCATCTCTCTCTTGTTAATCCTACAGTGGGAAATTAAATTGCTGGTATATTCTTTTTAATTTCCAACATGAAATGGTCATATTTAAAGATAAGGAAGACCAGAAATCGGCCTAAAAATGTTAATCCGCTTGCAAATGATATGCTAAAAAAGAATATATGCATATAAAGGCAGAGAAATTGCAGCTTCTGAAAGGAACCCTCGGTCATCTGCTTTCCCTGGTAATTCTTTCATTATTGAGACAGATGAGAGAGATAGAGCAGAGCGGGCGATGGGAACCCAAGAGACAAATGCTTATGGGACTCAATCCATGGCCAGCAGAGTGTGTGTGTGGGATTAAGGCAATAATTATTGCAGCACTGCTGATTATTCCACTTTTTCCCTGTCTTTTCTCCAGCAGTGCACCATGTCCGAACAGGCACCTGCGAGGTGGTGGCGTTGCACCGCTGCTGCAACAAGAACAAAATTGAAGAGCGGTCGCAAACGGTGAAGTGCTCCTGCTTTCCCGGGCAAGTGGCTGGAACCACCAGAGCCGCCCCGTCGTGTGTAGATGGTACGCACCCAGCAGTTCAATATTTCATGGTCTAGCCCCTTATTTTCCATTTCTTTTCTGCTGAGACTTCCACAAATCTTCAGCAGAAGTTTTGCTGAGATCATCACATAAGTGTCTCAAGTTCTTATGCCACCGGGAGACAACATATAATAAGAGCACAGTTTGTTGTCCAAACTAAGGAGATAACAAAAAACAAAGCATAACTCTAAGTTAAGCGAGTTACTTCTATGTTAACTGCAGTTACACATAAATCTTTATAATGAAAACGTGATTTTTACTGATTTTATACCACAGAGACCGGTAATAAGAGCATGATGAAGCCACTTAAATGTTAAAATTATAAATCTAAATATATGAATTCAATGTAAATCTCCACTGTGGAGATATAATTGGTTTGGTCTGTAAAAATGTCAAAAGGATTAAAGTGTGCTCAGATCGGCGGGCTTAAAGGCTGTGTAAGGTACAGGAGGTGCAATGAAAAATTCAAGAGAAGAAGGAGAACTTAATGCACATTAGAGTCTGCACATATTTAATTTCTACGTGCATCTCGATGAACGGCCAAACGTTTCTCTTTTATCCCTTACACAAGCTAAAATATGGGTATTTTGAGGTTATGAAATGTAGAAGAATCAAAGTAAAGAACTGAGCTTCATGGAGAAGTCGATTTACAATATGCTAAGATAAATATCCCGGGAGTAGTTTTAGACTTGAGTATAATTTGCATGGGGGATGGAGGTGACACTCCATTTTTCATCGTCAATTTCTCAAACAATAAACTGTAGTCATGCAGGGATAACGTACAGTATATCTAGAAGAAATTAGATTTAGAATGTTAAATAAATGAAACCCTAGGTGTCCACGTCCAAGTTGTGAAAAATGATGCTGCTTTCCCTTCGGCAGTACATGGATTCGCCCTGAAAGGCTAGAGATGTTGCACTTGTGTCTCCTTGTACACAAGCCTTTGTCTTATACTGAATTATCAAACAAGCAACCATTAGATCAGTCGACTGTGATGCTACAGCCCTTACTTTTTTAAAGCCCTTCCCTTTTATGGTCAGAGCTTTTCACTTGTCATATTCTCCCAAAAGTTAAGCTCCACAGGCAGCAGCGAGGGATTTGACATTTTGTTCTTTGGATTTTGCCCAGTACAAGTGACCGGCTTAAATTTGTTTTACAATGTACTCCAACAGCAACAGAAGTATGAACAGCTGCAGTGTTAGCACTTTAATTTAAGTTGTGTGTCATTAGTTGTGTGCAAAATTCCTTCATTCCAATTCCTTTACACGGACACACAATGAAATGATCCGATTGTGGTGTGCTTGTCCTCTCTCTGTCCGCCATCCGTCTCATTGTCCTGTATCGGATCGGAGTGGCATGTTTACATGACATTCTTTTTTACCACGTAAACATAGCTCATGATGACATAACCTGTGGTTGACACTTTCTTCCCACTGTCTAGAGTCTGCCGAAGCCCGGATTCTTACAAAAGTGAATGTGAAGCCGTTCACTGAAAAACCGTCATGTCAGTGACCGACCCAGAGGGTCTCCTAGCATACTAATGTGTCAGACCCCTGACTCGGCTGAAGTGACTGCCTCACTTTGGTCCTGAAAAGAGCAGGAGTCTGGCTAAACTCTGGACCCAATCATGTTTGACCTATTCCTTGACATTTTCAGTACTGACATTTTGCGCAAATTAGAGCTGTGAGCCACTGGCTTCAGTTTAAAGCGCCGTGGGTGATCTCAGGAAAAATGATCAGCACTTAACCTTTTAATTATTCTTTCTTCTCCAACTACAGGGATTTACCTTTCGCTCAACTTTGGGCAAGACAATCTCCTTTATATGAGGACGAATCAATCCCCAGACATGTGACATGTTTGAGTGAGTCATTCAGAAGACGTAACTGCAAATATGACTGAAAGGGTCTTAATGAGTGGATTTCAGACATGAACATGGGATATTATCAGTATAATTGAGTCTGGACGTTCTTCATTAATATATGATAAACACAGTGGGAGGTTGTCTGACAGAGACATGTTCACAATAGCATGAGAATCTCCAGAGGATCCAGATGAGGGAACTGCAATACACTTGCTTATTCACTGACTGTTGATTCTGGATTTTATCCTGCTGTTTTCTCACACGAGCTCAATCTGCCACTCTTCAGAGAATCCCCGGTTTCCAGTGCAAGTGTGAAAGCAACTATCACATGCACATTCTCATCGGTGCGGATGTAAATGTGTTAATCATTTTAATTAAGTGCCAAGCTTAATTTTTTTGTTTGTTTTTTTAAAAACGCGTGTCACATATCGCGCGCTTACGTTCACACAGAGAATGTGTTAAAGCTCGAGGTAAGAGTCAAACATATTGGATGATAATTGTGTGGTAGATGCAAAAACTGGAATTTAATGTGACTTTGGGGGAAAAAAAGACTGAGATCAATCACTTAGTCAAGAAGTGAAGTAAATAAATAAATGCAGGTGCAGCTGCTGAGAGACGGTGAGGAGTAATCCTGCTGCGTCTTTGAGGCACAGAATCCCTCTCTGCCTGTGTTATTTTAGACAGTTTACACATGTTAATACTGCAGCGCGGTGCGTTCATCTGCTCAACCCTAATATAAAGTCTGTATGACGCGTTAACTGAAGCTTATTGCACTTCTTTAGATATGAAATGATAAAATAAATCTAAAATTCAAGCTCATATAGACACTTTCAGTCAACTTTCAGAATGTACATACAGTCGACATACATTGTTAATATTGACGTACAATGTGAATTGCAAAGTGTGTGATTAAAATGCTAATTAATCACAATGAACTGTTTAATTCATGGGTTGTATGGGGATTAAGAGAAATGAAACATTTGACAGCCCTATATACATTAAAGTTATGCTCAATGCTTCTTTTAGAAAAGGAAAACTGCACATTACACACACATACAATGACTCAGCAGCAGCAACAGTGACAAACGACAGGTATCGAATCTGCATAATGTAATCATTTGTAAGTTGGGTTTTATTTTTCCAATTTGAGCTAATGTGAATTTTTTTTTTATACAAGGGATTGCGTAGTTAAATATTTTAGGCGGCATTATAATTTTAAAGTTTTAACATGTGTAATAACTGTCAAATAAATGTGGGGCATCTGCGTCGATTCTAAATCTGTTGCAAAAACCGTGTTAGTGAAGCTGCACCACTGTGTTAAAGGGATAGCCCTGAAAATGAGCACGCATCTTTTCGCCACTCAACTCATATTGGCCTCAAAAATGTATCATCAGAAGGGAAAGTAATCCTTTCCCTAATGAGTAGACTGGTGTGTCAAATTGTGGAAGTGCCCCCTCAAAGGCTAAATTACAAGAGACAATCTGCGGTACTCCCCCCCAACCCCCCCCCGCTTGCTAATGTCACAATCTTGCCAGAACAACACGCTGTGGCCACATTCCAACACTGCCGACATTCACCCTGCTCTTCAACACTGGCTCGTGAATGTGATGAAGGCATTTTAACGTCAATCAAATTCATTACTTGAATCCATAAAACATGCACACTGTTTCTCGCCATTTACACACATGAGCTCAAGGTGAACGCAAAGATTCAAAGTGTGTAAATTTGACAATAAATGAAACAAAATAGAACAAATTAAAGTATGAATCGATGTTTATGTTCCCAGATGTTTTCGGTCCGTGGTGGTGGTTTTAAAAGCGCAGTTAACTTAAGTGCGAGGTATCCCATGCACTTTATGCATGTTCGGTCATCAATACTCCCATTTCATTTCACTGAAAAAACCTTTGTGGCTTTTTAATAGCTGCCGTTCCACAACCACCATCTGTGTGCAGTTGACCTGATGGAGTTTTTACTATAAGCATGGCTGTGCGGTACAATTTGATTCCCTCGTGTCATAAAGTATCCATTCTGTGCAATTTACTCCAGCGAGGCTCCAGTGTTACTTGTGGATTATAATAACCATTCTCTTCATTAGGCGACGCGCTAATGGTGGTGGCTGGAGGTGTGGAACGTCGATAATGACCTCTGTAATAGCCCAGATTTAAATGATGTCGTGTACAATGGAGGAGCAGAAGCGTAATGCTCCGTTTTATGGAGGTGACTGAAGAAGGTGTTCCCACTGCAGCTGAAGGATTTCCCCTCACAGGACAGTAACAGAAGACCTGTGCACACCAGTGTATTCTCCCCACTCCTCTCTTTTGACCACATACTGTACAGATTTGGAATGAGGCTCTAACCTTTGATTTGTTCAGACCTACTCTTGACATCCATCCTCAGTGATGCAATCAGATGTGGAACGCTCCAAGTCGGAGGTGTCACACTTCAAACAACACATCATGTTGTGATGAAAACACCGCCCGGCAACCGCCTCTTCCTTTAAACTGGCATCTGTGGTAGAGGCACAGATGCCAGGGAGGTCATAGAGAATATGCTAATACTTAAAATAGTAATGAGAAAATGTGTTGTAATTATCACATAAAATATTTGTATTTAGTATTCATTTCAAAGCTTGTTTGGTGTTTTAATGACAGTTGTCCACGATATTATTTACCTCATTTTAGATTTCTCTGTTTTTGATATTGATACTGTAGATATTTTGCACCATGAATATTTTTTTTATTTTCGTAGAAATATACACTGTTCCATATCAAAACAAGCACTTTTACTTTGAAATTCTGTGAAATATCATCATGAATGTTTTTTATTAAAATATTGAGTTGTATTCTTAAGCATATATTGCTCACTGGCTACTCAACAGCTGTTTTTCCCCTCTTTTATTTCTCTAGACTGGCAACCCACTTGACCAGACTAGACATTGGCCCCCTGGTCTTTTGAGTTTACAAAGTAATTTACAAATAAATCAAGGTATGGCCGCTGGATAGTGTAAAAAAAAAAATGAAATAAAAAATACTGCAGGTTATATTGAATCCATCTTGAGAACTGATTGCGCTTAGACCTGTACTTGGCACGATCTGTACGCAATGGGATCACTCAGGAACACCAGGTCTGAACAGCGGCAGTGGGCACTGTAGCATTTCATTATGATGTTGTAACTTGATAACTGTAATAACAAAACAGCGCAACTCTGCAACATTAGCAAAATGGTACACAACTGAAAGACAACTTGCCCTTCCACTGAGCTACCATTGCTCAATCCTAACTTTTGTAATACTTTTACTTCTAAAACAAGTACATTTCATATCAGAAGATTACTTTTGATAGTAGACTTTTACTTAATATAAAAGTCATTTTCTTGTAAGCTACTAGTATCCCTTTTAGGTACTTTATACAATACTACTAGCTTGTCTTGTTTGTGTTTACATTGACACCTATTTTTGGTCACATTCACTCCGTCACTTCTTTTCTTTCAATCTGTGCTTGTATTAGTTGTTAGCTGCAATGTCGCTGCTAATAAGCAAAGCTTGACGAAGAGATAGTTTGGTGTGATATGTCTTTAAGTAAGAGTTTGCCTGGCAACAATGATTAGTAGATGTTTTTTTTATTATTATTTATTAAATCAATACTTTTGTGTGCTTTTGTTAGCCTCGATAGTGGAGCAGAAGTGGTGGTGTCAGATGCATCCATGCCTTGACGGCGAGGAATGCAAAGTTCTTCCCGATCTGAAGGGCTGGAGCTGTGCTACAGGGAACAAGATCAAAACTACTAAGGTAAGTCGAAAGGTGCAATATGCAACAGAATGTTGAGAGTGTGTGACTCAAGGTCTAGCGCTGTGGTCAGGATTGTCCTGTGTATGATGTGTCTGTCACGATTATGAGTTCATGAGTAGCGCTTGAACATATCAATATGCACGGCTCGTTAGCTTAGTATTGTAAGGAAGTAGTTAAAATATCCAGCCGAAGGTCACTCTTTCTGGATTTCCTCTCTCTGGAGATAAGACTTGGGTTAATACTGGTCTGGCACTTCAATTTCTATGTGTCTGTGTCCATTCATGACTGGCAATAATAGGCACAAGAGCTTATTGGCCTTGCTGTCATAAAAGCTTTTGTTTTGGTCTGACATGTGTGCTCAACTGCAACAGCTAGCACCATTCATGTTGGACCTTTAAGAAAGAGCCCTGTTATATAAATAGAATTACATTCAAACTTGGCAAACATGACCCTAAACACTCCATTTCTTCAAAGTCAAGAGGCCTTAGCTTTTGTTACGGTCGTCTGCGTCGCCTTTACCTAAAGAAAGCTCATGTTTACTGTCGCTACTTGGACCCCAGGGCCCTGAATCAATGGACTGCCATGTCTCCTTAGCACTTTCAGGCCACTTTGAGCACCCAAACTGGCCAATTACTCGCTCCAATTACGTGCTTTTAACATTGTAACGTGATGCCAATATCCCTCACTGTGTTATGATGACCCGTGGACTTCAGTTCTGCCTCTCTCCATGTACTTAATTATTTAAACTGCCCACACCACACCTGCCTGGAGCCAGGAGCCTGGAGCCTGGGGCTATTGATTCAGCGACTTGTCGGGATCTCAAAGTGATATATATAATTCTTTTTTTTCTTTTTTCGTATAGCAGTCAAGGCTTCTTAGACAAGCCTGAATGTCAAGTGATGTCTTAAAAAAATCATTTAGTCAATTATCAGGCTTTAATTTGACCATTATGCTTTTTTTTCCCCCTCTTGGATGACTTTAAAGATTTCTGCGGACAGAGACCAGCTTTGGTAACGACACATACTTCACAGCAGAGTCCAGGTAACTAACCTGCCTATTATTATTGTCTTTATTATGTATTGCTTTACTCATTTACTCATTTTTACTGATGTCTGTCAAATAGTGTTATTAACCACATTTAGCAGTAGTGTATGCAACTCCACCACCACAGACGGAGAAAAGTGTTGAGTGGAGGTGTGGAATCCAAAGAGACAACAACAACCCGTTCAAAGCATCATCATTACCCAGGGGATTTATCTCACATATGTTTGAACTCGGCAGAAAACAAGTTTCTTAAGTTTTGAGTCTTTCTGCAGGCTGCCTGAAGCAGCAGGAGGTCACACTTTCTTTTTCACCTCTGTTGAGTTATTGGGGGGGAAAAAACACCACTACATAAACCTGGAACCTCCAGCTATACTGACCTCCATTGCTCTGTATCAAAAATACATTCAACACCTTGAGACTTCCAAGTGTAAACAATTCGCAGCTACCACAAAAGCTCTGGACACCGCAGGGAATACAGTTTTTTTTCCCCCCGCGCCACTTTGGCACAAGTCACTAAGTGATAAACACATTGTGGAACGCAATGATGCTCAGCTGTCGTGTTGAATTCTGTACATTTGTAGTCCTCAAATGGCCACAAACACGAGTGCGTGAGTGGGATGTACCAAAACAGCTTCAGGGCTTTGAACTAGGAACAATAAGAGATGTAATTTTATCCTCCTCACATATTCTATCTTAATTAATCACATTCATTTTAAGACTTGACTCTTGTTTTTAACTTGCAGAGCTCTACATGGTCAAACACCGTTGTATACTGCTGAACTCCACGTCCCCTTTACACCAAATCTGCCCCTTAGGTTTAAATTGTGTACTTATTTTAGTTTAAAGCCGCCTTTTAATCTGTGAAAGGTACTATGTAAACAAGGCAATCAGAGATCGCAGACTTCATCCCGTTCACGCAACTAGCCTCTGTTGGCCTCTGTTGGTCATATTGGCAAGTGCAAGTGCAGAAGCACAAACAGACAGACAGAGTTACTACTATAAAAACAATACTTCACTCCCACTCCGTGGGGGGAAGTAATACACTTAAGTGATGACAGTAAAGAACTGGCTACTATTAGAAGTCTATTGGCAAGTGTGAAGAGCACTATTCATCCTGCATATGTCGGGCTGCTCATAGCCTACAGTGCTATATTTAAATTTAAAGCCGTAGTACGCACAATCTCTAGAGGAGCAATTGATTTTTGGGTTGCTTTGCAGTGTAGACAGTTCTTACATGCTTTCACTTAACTGCCTTGTGATTGGTCAAAGTCTACTGATCTCTTCAAGGCTTTAACTGAGCCTAGAGCAGATACATGAGTCTACTTCTCCCTCAACTTAGACAGTTTACATTTTGTTGAAAGGTTATAATGAAATTATTTGCTGCTCATATGCACTGTATTTTTTTTATTTTTTTGCTATTTTACTGATGTTCTGTACAGGGGCCACACGGTTGGTGCAGTGGTTAGCACTGTTGCCTTTGCAGCAAGAAGACCAAGGTTCCCGACCCGGTCAGAACAAGGACCTTTTCGGCATGGAGTTTGCATGTTCTCCCCGTGTGTGCGTGGGTTTTCTCCAGGTTCACTGCTTTTTCTTCCACAGTCCAGTAAATTGGACTCTCCAAATTGACCGTGAGTGTGAGAGTGGATGGTCGTTTGTCTCTATATGTGGCCCTGTGATGGACTGGCGATCGCCTTATGTCAGCACCGCACCATGTCCCTCATGTAGAGGATAAAGCGGTAGAAGATTGATGGATGGATGGATGGTTCTGCGCAGCACTTTGGTCAACCTCAGTTGGTTTAAACGTGCACTATAAATTAAATTTGTGTTGAGTTACATTCAAACCATTGTCAAATGAGTTCACACTTTGCTGATCAGCTCCACACAAGTCTCTCTGTGCTTCTCAGTGGAGTGGTGGTCAGATCTCATGTTGTCCGGCAACACACCCCGGCTGCACACAGGAAGTGATTTGTCAAGACTGACTGCTGCAACATTGAACTAGTAAAGTGAGACAGCTGCAAACAGGTTGGAGTATGACTTCCGAGATGGATTTGACTGCTCATAAAACCTGGTCATTCAGCATAAATGCACATAGGATTGTTAAATCCACTTACTGGTGCTGTTGTCATTGCGTCCTCAATATTATTCCCATAGAATAACTTCCTGTGGTAAAACTGTGCTTTTCTAATCCATAATTTCTACCCCAATTTCTAACATAGACATTGATGTAGCTGTCACTGGGATCCCAGAATCTGAAATTTTTAAAACTTACAAATCGATACAAGCGAGCCTTCACGTAGTATTTGAAATCAGTGAGTGATGGAGAAAGGCTTCTTGAATGGGAGTTTCCAAACTGTGAACCCGATGGCTCACTTGACAAAACTAACGCTGTGTGTAGTTATTGTCAGTCTGAGTTTAGGTATCCCTGGAGCACGTCCAGTTGAAAATATCACATACAAGCCAAGCACACGTTTGGCAGCCAAAGCCTGAGCTCTGGCAATCGACGGCAGACTACACTGGACAGTGTTCGGCGGCAAACAACGGTTCAATCAACCTCCAACAAATTAACAGTAGCAATTGATAAATGGACAGCCACACTATGCGGGGCAGTCAACATACAGTAGTAGAGGATGATGGTCCGGGCGACATCATTCAGATTGCTTCCAACGACCCATATTATGAGTTACCCTCGAGACCCACTGTCGTATCCTGGATTCACAAGCTGTATAAAACGAGAGGGGGGATTTGGAACTCACAGCGCCCGTCGCACTTACTGGTGAATATTATTATTATTGGACATTACTAGTAATCACAGGTACTTCGGAGTTATAGCTCATTATATTGATGAACAGTGGCAACTGCATTCATGCTCTAACTGTCATGAAAACAGAGGAAAGGCTGCGGCATGTGCCGAGCATTTTATGAATGCGGCGAAGCAGTGGAATACTGAAAATCGGATAGCAGCGTCGAGACATCTGCCGTTTGTGCATTTAACGGTGCGCTCTCCTAGTGTCGTAAGGTGGTGGGGAACTTCAAACATAGTCCACAAAATACCGCCGAATTAGAGAAACAGGAAGTTGCACATGGGCTGAAGGCTGAATTACGCATGCAAGACAAAACAACCCGATGGAACTCCACTCTGGAGATGGTGAAACAAAAGATGCACGTCACCATGCCAACAAAGGCAGAGCTGGAAAAGCTGCAGAAGCTGTAGACCTTGCTCGAGCCCTGCAGGTAACCCCTCTCTCACTGGTGAAGCTCATTGTGTGTCAATGCTGATATGCAGTGCTAAAGTAATATCATCATGCTTTTAGCTGTGTTAAAGGGTAGTTTTTATTTAGCCTCACTTTCCTCTATTGACTGAATATAAATGTGGATAAGCACCCCACAGTTTACTTTTCAATTTTCTTTTGTAGAGACTTCACTGAAATCCTTGGAGGACAGAGGTTTGTGTCCTGTTTGGTAGTGCTGACTGTCTCGAGTGATAGACAGTTCAGAGGATGACCCAGACTACAATAGTAAAGTTTAACCAGACCGTAGCCTCAGAAATGGGGAAACGCAAGGACAAAACAAACGGTACCTGGCTGAAGATTTCCACAGCACGG
Organism: Solea solea; assembly: GCF_958295425.1. Taxonomy (NCBI): domain Eukaryota; kingdom Metazoa; phylum Chordata; class Actinopteri; order Pleuronectiformes; family Soleidae; genus Solea; species Solea solea. Next base: position 25,021,858 of record NC_081136.1, on the reverse strand, counting down.
ACAGGACTGTCCCTTGGAGTAGTGGTTTAAACATGCTGGGGCACACCCTACATTAGCCTGCCTGGCTTGCAAGTACTTCGCAACACCAGCCACATCTGGACTCTAGTTGTTTTTTTTTTCTTTCTGGACATTATGTGCAGAAGAAGCAAGCTGCCTTGTCATCTAGCAATGTGATCAGACTGGTGTGCCCAAGCAGCTGGCATGGGTCAGCAAAATAGAGACAGTGTATAACCTGTTGTTGCTGTTCAGGTTAAGCGGTCTAACTGGACCAGTAACCTGATTTTGAATTAGGTCTGAATTAGGTTTGAATTTTATGGAGTTGTTTTTTGTACGCACTTCTGAATACTTAGTCCTATTAGAAAGAAGAAGTGAAATTTCTTTTTTTTCTTTTGTTCTACTTTATATAGTCCAATTTTTTGTTTTCGAGGTTCAATATTGTACAGTTAGTATGTGAGTGAAGAAATCTCCCTGACCATTTTCTCTTGTCCCAGCTGTTTTTAACATAAGTACATTTGATGTATCCACCCTTTTAATAGTCTCACTTTCCCTAAAAAAAAAAAAAAAATAGTCATTTGGCACATATTTAAAAATTAATGAACTATTTGAAGTCATGAGATTAATCACAATTCCATTAAAACAATTCAATTTTTTAAATTGTTTAACAGCCATATATATATATATACACACACACACATATGTATATATACATATATATTAAAACAATTCAATTTTTTAAATTGTTTAACAACCATAATACACACCAATATATATATCCATAAATACACACACACACACACATATATATATATATACACATATATATATATATATATATATATATACACATATATATATATATATACACATACATACACACACACACACATACATATCTATACACACAAACACACACACACAGATACAATACCATGTTCTAAAAAGTTTTAGAACACCCCAATTTCAAGCTATTGAGTCCATTGAATAGCTTGAAATGGTACAAAGGTAAGTGCTGAACTGCCAGAGGTTAAAAAGAAAAAGTAGGTCACCCAAAACTGAAGAAAAATGTACATTTCAGAATTATACAAAAGGGCCTTTTTCAGTGAACATGAAATGGGTTTAACAACTTTCCGCTGCATCCATGTAGGTTGATCAAGCCTTGAAAGTTTGTCCCAACATTTCTTGATTACTTTCAAGAGGAAGAGGTCTGGCAGAACCAAAACCACAACAGAATCAGAAGATATGTTTCTAAGAGTCAACAGCTTGCTAGATAAGCAGCTCTCAGGATAACAGCTTCAAGCACAGCTTAATAGTGGTCGCAGTAAGCAAGTCTCAGTTTCGACTGTGAAGAGAAGACTTTGAGTTGCAGGTTTTACAGCTCGAGTTGCAGCAAGAAAGTCATTGCTCAGACAACACAGTAAGAAATAGAGCCTCTGTTTCTTACTCTGGCCTCTTAGCTGTGTCTTAGTCTGGGCCATGAAACACTGCCAGTGGACTAATGAAGGTGTTATGGACTGATGAATCAAAATACCTCAATCGAAAATGATTTTTGCACGCTCCAGGGTAGGCAAAAGAATGGTTTCTCAATGTGTGACATCAACTGTCAAACTTGGAGGAGGAAGCATGATGGTCTGGGACTGTTTTGCTGCTTTCATGGTCATTGAGTTGTACAGAGTGAGAGGCATCCTGAATCAAAATGGTTACCACAGCATTCTTCAGACCCATGCAGTACACTCTGGTATGTGTCTTGTCGATCAGCAAGATAATGACCCAAAACATAAGTCTAAGCTATGCCAAAACTACCTGTGGCCAGCACAGTCTACAGACTTAAACCCCATCAGGCTGATTTGGAATGAACTGAACAGAAGAGTGAAAGCAAAGCAACCTACACAGTGCCACATGTCTATGATTTCCATTGGTTTATGAATTGATTCCATGCATTATTTTTTAACTTCAGTTGTTTATTTGATCAATGTTTTCATTTCAGAGTACAATGAGACATTAAACTGCAATAAAAAACGGGAAAAATTGGGGTGCGACAGCTCAGTGGACAGGAATTCGTCACAGGCTTGGAGTCGCTGTTCATCTGGATCTAGTTCCCTAAGTTTTCCCCCGTCAACATCTGATAAAATAATTGTAAATATCTATCGTTTGTCAGATTACAAACATTAGACGCTTACAATTATTTTGTTGGAAGTCGACGGGGGAACAAGTTCCAGACGGACAGCGACTCCAAGCCTGGGACGACTTCCGGTCCACTGAGCTGTCACTCCAAAACTCCAGCCAATCAGCAGCCTGTTTCCCAAGGCCCGCCCACAAAAAAAAAACCACGGTGCAAAGAACAAACCAGGGAGCGCAAAGAACAAGTTGATTTTCAAACAATAAAATACAATACTTTTGAATGATTAAATCTGTATTTTTTTTTTTGCTTCTTTAAAAGTGTTGTTTGATTCCTGAAAAGTGTTGTTTTTGACACAAATCTAATTCTATACGGCTGTATCAGGTTAAGGAAAATCTCAAGTTTGCTGCTTTCTCGTATGAAACTTGAGCAACACATTGCCTCCACATTCTGCTCAGGAAAAAGACATTTGAATGTTCATTTGAGTGGTTCGTTCATGAATGAGCAACATCTCCTCTGCAGAGTTTGAAATAAAGAAAATCTTGCCTTGAGTTGCTTTAGTAAAAACTCCCCGGTCTTGGTCGTTACAGCACAAAACACATCACTGAGAAGGACGCTGCTGTGTACCAATTATTTGGCTGAATTACATAAATATGAGCCCGCGTACCTGCTGTGTTAAATTTTTCAGCCAACCTCACTTCAGGCACTTAACGGAAAAGAATCCTTTGCCAGTTAAATTAGCACTTGTCAGCCACCAATTAAACCAATGCAACACCCACTTAAGACTCCGCTCCCCCGTCAGTATTTTTAGCACCGTTTCAGACAGTCACTCAAATACTATTACCGATGCCCCCGCCCTCCCCCTTCCTCAAAACGAGACACAGTGCACATCCATCTCTAAAGACATTTTCTTTTCTGACAACAAGCCGCTGTGCTCATTGTCATTTCAGCGTGGAATTATTCTCAAATTAGTACCACATTAATCACACTGACAGCTCTGAGAGTAAATGACTGCAAGGCGAGGAATTTATTGCAGGCGGGGTTTTTTTTCCCCGCGACCAGCAAAGTGCTACAACAACCGGAATTTACAAAAAAGCTTTAGTCCGTCTTTGACATGGTTATGTAGATTTTCTTGTCAAGTTATGGCCTGACAGGTTTTGGATAGTTTTGCTTTTTGGCATAATTGAGTGCCACTCTGCTGCTCTGCCCTGTTCACTGTCAAATGACCCAGTTGTGAATTAATCTAACCAAGCTGTCGGCGCCGTCTCTCGGCTATCAAAAGTTCAGCGTCGATACTGGAGACCTACAAGTTCGGTGCCTGCTTTCCCTCAGTCCGTCAAACCTACATGGCGGCTGACAGACAGTCGGAATCGATAGCGGATGTTATTATGAAGGTTGTTATGCTACGTTCCTACGAGTCTTTTCCAGAACGTACTTTTGGACGAGCAGAGGAGCTGCCAGTCAGCGAGTGAGCTTCATGACAGGCAATTTAATCTCAAGGAGAATGGAGGTCTTCAGACTGTCTGACAGCATTGAGCCAGGAGAGAGAAAACCTCAACGCGGAACCCAGTCTGTAGCAACTCTTATCCTGTAGATGACAAACTATTTTCACTGATCTGTGTGTGGACAGGACAGGACAGGACAGGACAGGACAGGACAGGGCGTCTCTTAGTGGAACCTGGAATGATCACTGCATGGAATTTAAATGTGTTGAAGCCAATACATGGCACTTGAAATTAAGCTGAAGAAAATCCAGATTACCAAATCACCAAATTGGCGGTTTTCTTTCACTGCAATCATAAGGTGAAAATGTTTAGGCTATTTTACTTTTCTGAAGGAATTGGTAAATGTCAAGCGTTCTAGCTCATTCCTCAAATATTTGAGGCAAAATTCTCATTGGGAAATGGAGGCGTCGTGGGTGGCATGTCACATAGTGAAGCGAGAGTGAGACATCCACCGAGCAGCAGACCACAAGTCATAACCAAATGTCAGGGTGTCATCCCAGTGCTGTGTGTGTGTGTGTGTGTGTGTGTGTTTTAACAGATTTCACCATGTTATGAGGACATACAGTACTGTGCAGAAGTCTTAGGCCACCATCAAACTTGTTGTTTTAGCAATGCTATAACGACATTAGAGGATAATTATTTCTATTTCACTTTACTGGAACACATCCAGAAAATATGTATGCAGTTTTTTGTTGTTTAAAAAAAAAAAAAACAAAAAAAAAAACATCCTCTACAGGTGTCAATTATTTAGCGTGATCTACCCTTACACTTACACAATAACACAGCTCTGTTAATACTGGAGTGGAACCTTAATTAATGTTACTGGTAAATCCTGTCCTACTATTTCATTTAAAGAAATCTGCTGTAAAAAAGGAGTTAAACTCACTGACAGCTCGCTAATATAGAAGACCAGCTTTACGTCGCATCACTTCATTCCAAATTCCAATGATCACAGAATTTGACAGACATTTTTTTTTAAAACTGTAGTAGGTTATATTCAAACCTTTGTCAAACGAGTAAACACAATGCTTATTATGTCTATTATACGACACAAAAGTGTGCATGAAAGGTCTTTGAAGTTAATTCTACTCTACTCAAAAAGCGATTCTCTGTACACTGCACTTTCATCTTTCTCCCCACACATTTCACCACTATATCAAAACATGTAAACATATGATGTGTCATTGAAGCACAGTCACCATATCAAGCGTTTCTGGTGAGATTCTTAATAATTGTGTCTTTTTATGCGCCCATAAATGTAATGATTTCACCTGCATTTTGACACAGTTCTCTTATTTTTTTTTTTGTTTTTTTTACAGGGGAATCAACAGGTCTGGCCTTTACGAAATCATCGAGAGAGAAGAGAATAATGCAGAGGACTTTTCTGTAAATAGAGACTGCCTTTCTTCTGGACTGCAATTATTCCTCGGGAAACGCTGAATGCTTCGTCTTAAACTCTGGACATCCAAAAGAGGAGTCGATCCTATTTAAGTACTGATCGGACAACGCTTCTCTTTGAAGGACCCCATATGATAAGCCTTATAGAGGACAACAGGATTTATTCTCTGACATTGTACTGCTTGTAGTGGAATACAATGGTGAACTTTGCCTATATGTTAATTTGTAGTATTATGGTCTTTCTAGGGGATTTTGCATCACGGTAGAACCACAGAAGGTGAACAGCAGATCAGTATGTTGTAAGCGCTGCAAATCTTCAGAAAATTGTGATTTTGTTTCATCAGTCAAGTGCGACTTTCATCTCTGGCAAACGGGAGTTTCAAAGGGTCAAATATAGATGAAAAGGTGTAGATAGGCAGCAGGTATTCAGGGTCATCTTCAAAGAAATACACAACCTCATCCATCAACACATCAATTATTTAAAGTAAAAAAAAATAAAAAATAATAAGGTGCTGAAATTTTAATTTTTATTAGAGTATTTTATCAATTGCTGTGTACTTCTGGGGACATTTTGGTCTCCAGGAGGACCTGCAGAGTGAGCGCTCTTCACTTTTAACTTTCTACATGTAACGCAAACGTCTTCATCTGCCTATGTCCACGGCAGTGGGAGCAACCCTGTGTTCTGAGACCATGCCGTTTGCAAAATCTCCACATAGACTTTACAGTATGCTTCACTCTTATTTTGGTCTAAGCGGAGACAAAAAAAAAAAGACATAGTCAACAATGGACGCTTGCTTGAGCTTATGCGAGGAGTTCCACCGGTGCCCACACATCTACAACCCATTGCTCGGAGAATACAACATTGAGTACATATCGATCACGAGGTGTGGTCCCCTCCTTTTAGTATGAACGCACAGGTTTCAATGACAAGTGACTCTCTGTGGACACTGAACACGGACAGTATGGAGGAGGGGGCCCCCTTTCACTGCTTTATTGGAGTACAATCATTCTAGTACATCAAGTTGTCGTGTCCGCTTGGTAAAGATGTTCGTGATCAGTCAGGCAGACATGATCCCACACCCACAGTGAGTCTCAAACACCAGCTTTAGGCCCCGACCCCACTTCTTATTTTTTACCAAATACCCCTTGCCACTTGTAACTGGGTTAAAATCTTGCCCCAGATAATGTGACACCCCTTCAAGAACATACTATGTCGTTACATAAGCAGATGCATCATGTTTTTGGTTGAGAAGAAAATGCTTTTGTCATCTGTTGCTTTATAACACATGTGGACGATAGGCCGTATAAAGTGCTTGTCCACAGCAGAGTGGACACGGCAGAAAACAAAGGACCAGTTTATTGCATCTTCAAGAGACTGCAGAACAATTTTGCTGTGGTTAACGTGGCTACACGACATGCTAACCACTGATGGTTAAATGTGTTTCTTTAGATTTGATTCATCTGGGAAAAATCTCATAGCCCACCCTCTGTTTCAAGGTCCAATTAGCCCTAACACTTCAGCCTACCCCTCTACCCACCCCCCCAGAGGGGTAGGGCTATGTGGTAGGAGTAAGGGGTTACAGCGGATACAGCCTCTTGCTTTGTTACGTTTCATATTATAAATCACATGAACGTTGGTGTTATTTTGACTCAAAAGAGAACTAATTAATTAAATAGTTGTATTTAACATAACTGACAAAATTATTCAGTTACTTAGGCTTAAATGACTCCGATCTACCAGCTAAAAAAACAACAAAAAAACCTGAAACTTTGATCCAGATGTGCTATATGTTTCCGATGCTTTTTGAAAATAACATTTCCTGCCGTGTTTTTTTTTTTTTATTAGTATTATTTCTATCCCAGCTTGAGTTATTACAGCAGTGCAAATTAAAACACAAGAGCATCTTGGTGATCCCATGCTTGGTGATGATCTTCTAAACTAGTTACTCAAGTGTGACTCGCCGATCACCTTTCAGTAGGTATCGCTAACACTTCTTTTGTCCGTGTAAGTGATAACATCCGTAATAAACTGTCGGTTGTGTAACCAAAGCCTTGTGTCTTTTAAACATCCTTCGAGTGTGTAAATATTTGCCCAGGCCGGCGCGAGATTTAAAAAGTCCAGTTATAATCGTAAAATGATGTCAAGTATTTCCATAGCTACTCATGACGATGTGGCTGTTTGAATGGCAGTTTCAGAACCATTATATCTGTACTGGACACACTTATATTCATCTTATTAAACAGCCAGAGGGAATAGTCTTATAATATTAATCTATAACTGTGTTACCAAGTTGTCAGGCAACATCTTGTGTATATTATTCTACATTCGTCTAATATGCTGTCATAAAGCACATAGTGGGATATTTAGGTTTTCTTCATACAGACCAGAAACACTTTTTTTCCACGACTGTCGCCTAAAATACATTTTTAGAAAGTCTTATTCTAAACTTATGGAAAGGCATTATATTATTTTTCATATATTATTCTGAAGCATATTCCATTTCTGCCAATGAGTCCTTCTAAACATCACACACTGAACCTTAAAATTGATGTCGTTCTCTTTCTTACACCCTTAAGGGGTTATTATCGGCTGATATTTTGGCCTTAAGCGTCACAAGCAGTTAAAACACACTGATATGACATGTAAGTACAGTGAGACTGGGTTGGTAGAGCACCAAAACATTGACTATTTCAACTAAATAATGACCAAAGCCTTTCTTCAAGCCTGAAGGTGAAAGCCTTGATAAAATACTAAGATGCTGTTGCTATGTGAACAAACCACAGAGGTCACATGTGACATTTCTTATCGCATCTGTCAACAAAGTCTATTACATATATGAATGGTGCAGCGAGCCCTTTGTGAATGGGAGTGTTGGTGTAAAGAATTTACCAATCCATCCATCAACCTCTGACCTGATGACTCACTGTGCTGTCATTTCAAACTCCCGCATCAATGGTTCTTTACACAATTGTCAATCAATTACATCTTTAAAAAAATAGATATATTGAGAAGTGGAGCATTACCCTCAGGTAAAATGGTCACTATATGAAATACAGATTGTGTTCCTGTTCGTGGGTTTCTTGTTAAACTGTATCGCATGAGTGACTTTTGTTTTTAATTTCTTCACCCTGCCTTCCTTCATGAGAGCGCCACTGGTTATAAGGACATTGACCCATTGTGATTCCAGTCTTTCTTTCTGTGAGAAATGATACAATCTCGTGGATGAGGACTTTATTTTCTTTCCATTCGTCCTTCGAGAGAAATTGCTGCAACCTTCTCCCCCCGAAAGTGTTCCAGGATTACAAGCTGATGCTTCATCACAGTAACACCACGGCTCCATGTTGGAGAAACGTCACGAACGAGTGCAGCAGTGTACAAATGTGCACTAAAGGAACAACGTGTTCTTTAAGTAATGTATCTGGTCTAACTTCGTTAAGCTAGCGAGTTACTGCGACGGCAGTATTATTACACTTTTTTTTTTTTTTTTTTATTTATTAATCCCCTTAGGGAAATTATTCTCTGCATTTTGACCCATCCTAGAATTAGGAGCAGTGCTCCTAATTATTACTTCATTTATTAAAATGTACCGTTCTTTTTTGGCTTTATTATTCTGACAATTGTCACAACAATTGTCTGACTGTTGTAAAATTTAGTAAAAATGAGTCACATTTGAATATTGCAGCTCGTCCTGAAAGTGTCCTCGGAATCGAGCACCAAATCCACATTCAGAGGTGGTTTGAGATGTGGCTGCATTCCTTTCCCTGTGTCACTGGTGGGCACGCAACAAAGACAATTATCAAGATATTTTTCAACTTAGGGGAAACTGAGTTTGGGAAGCACAATTTTTCAAAAATACTACCCCTATTTTAGTAATACAAAGCTGAAGGCAAATTGGTGAAGTACTCCAAGTACACATTCGTCCTCATGAGACCACCTCTGATGTCCTCTGATCTGTAGAAGTTTCAGTTTATTTTTACACTAATCAGTTCTTGTACGTTAATATATTTGCAATTCTTTCACAGCTATCATTGATTGGCCCATGATTTGTTTTGTCTAATGGTTAAAACACAAACCAATGGACAGTCAACATTTCTATGAATCTGCAAAACTCTTATGTTAACGTCACAGCAGAAGAGACTAAATAACTAAATGGCTGCTGGGTTATTGGTTTGGTTATATTATTGGGAGAACAGCTCAAGCACAATTGGCATTTTGGATTATGGCAAAAAGTCCAATATCATGCATCCCTAATGGTCCTTTTAATCATTTCCTTGGGTTTGGTTAATCTGGGAACATAAAACCCACCATTTTGAAGAGCCAATTAGCCCTTACACTTCATCTTTACAGAAACACACACACACAATGAAGGAGTAGGGCTGAATAGTAGGGGTAAATGGGATTTTATCCTAATAGAAACAGGGAAACGCCTACAAATGCTGTTGATTGATTGATTGCTACACCTACACAGAACAGAGGGGTCAGAACTCCCCCCTTAAATGAAAACCTGGTTCATCAGAATGTCTCACCTCTACATTTCCCATTATTATAAATTATTCTGTAGTCTTCATGAGAGGTTCTTAAATGTTTTTTAGCCCAGGGCTCCGGTGAGAAATCAGCTTTGATTGCTCTGGGAAACTGGCTTATTAAAAAATTTCATAACCCTGTCATAAAGGGACCCACCAGCAACAAGCCTACAACTCAGCGTGGATCTCAAACCACAGTTTAAGACGTCGTGCTGAAGCCAGATCACTGCTAAAGGATTTTTTTTTTCCACGCTCTTTTCTTGCAATGCTGATGCTGCACACAAAAATGTTTCTCTTTTGGGAAATTATATGAATTACGTGCGAAAATGTTTCCACATCAAAGGTTGGTTTTTTTTTCTTTCTTCGTGTCAGCTGCAGATGCTTGAGAGATATCTGAACAAGATATCGCTTGTGTCTTCAGTTCCACTTTTCTTTGTTTTTCATCTGTGGAGCACACCCTCAGCACTTGTTGTAGACACTGTTTGCTTGTCTCCTGCCTGTCAAACACATTTACACTGAATGACTGTTTCTCAGGCTGCTTCTCTTTTCCCAAACATCAATTCTTTGACACGTGTTACACGGAGAACACGAGACAAGTGCTGCCCTAAAGCGTTTCTCTAATGTTCTGTGAGGAGTGGAGTGCTTCACCCCTCTTTATTGAAGGCATCCTTTAACACAATGACGGACACAAATCAAAAGGTTTGTGACACTATTATCCTTGGCATTTCCAGGGTCAGTGGTGGACGACTCGCAGCTCGGTATCAAAGTCACTCAAAACCTCACTCTGATATCTTTGCCAAGCTTTAAATGAAGTAAAGGCAGAAAAAAAGTGTCTCTCTCTCCCTCTGTGTAGTCATTACAAGAGCATATCAAACGCATTTCCTCCTCACACCATGTACTGTGTAGTTTCATAATCTAATGAGGGCGTTGTAATTACACAGTCCACCAGGGGAATCGAACTCATCGATTCTCCGGGAGAAGAAATTTCATTACACAGCCCTACTACTGTAAACCATTGATTCCATAGACGGCTTTGTACTTTCCTTTCATTGTTTTACATAACAAAAAGGACCTCATTTTAGAGAATCACAGATGTGATTGTGAAACTTTCCAAAGAGGGAAAAGAGAGACGTTGACAACTGAAAATGTCACTTAAAATGTGCCACCTATCAAGAAATGGTTTCGTCTGTTCGTGTAATTTGTTTTCGCAGTGCACCGCAGTGTCACTGGTTATGATATTTCAATATATGCGTGGTATACAACTAATGAATGCTGCCTGCACACAGAGTAATAGGAAATCGTCTGATGTGTTCCGTCGAGCCATCAAATAACAAATGAGACGCATTTTCGCCGTAGAGGAACCGTATTGTATTTCTTCTATATAAGAAGTGTTGCTTCACAGTAGCCTCATCTCTGCTGAAATCCTTTTAAGTTAAAGTTGAGAACGCGGCTTTGTCTCGATTGTGAGATGTGAGTGGAATGAAACCGACAGCAGCTTATTCTTTCTATCTATCTATCTATCTATCTATCTATCTATCTATCTATCTATCTATCTATCTATCTATCTATCTATCTATCTATCTATCTATCTATCTAATCCAATCTAGTCATAAAGAATTAGCCTATACGTGACATATTCAGCTGTATATTCTGGTAGAAGTTTAAGACTCAGGGAACAAAATGATTGCTTTGATAATCAAATTACATTACAAATGACCTTACGTTTGAACTTTTCTCAGAAATAAATAAAATATAAAAAGAAATACTGCCCGACTGTATATACCAGGGTATGTGACTGGAGTGGAGCTGAGGAATTTTGACCAGAGTGCGTAGGAAATGAAACAAATAACACCAAGAAACTTAAAAAATAAAATCTAATTCTGCTATACCAGTGTCTGTAGAGGAAAAAGGAGGATGATGAAAGCGAACTATCTTATTGGGAATACACCTGCCCCCTGTGAAGAGTCCATAGCTGACTTTGCTCGGCCTATTTGCACCACTTCACTTCACTTCACTTCACTTTGAGAGCTCGAGATTTTCTCAGGTGGTACTTGATATAAAAAGTTCCATGTTCTACAAACTCACTTAAAAGCAGCTGTGTGTGTTTTTTTGTTTTTGTTCTTTTGTTTTTGAAACCGGCCCGGGACCCCTGTGACACAGAACAAATACATGACATCATGTGATACTCTTTCAAGTTAATGTCGTAAATGTGCAGAAAAAGGCTCAACAGACACAGATCAAAGCTTTGGTCTTGAAATGTGATGCTGCTGTTTGGTTTACATCTAGCACTGATTTATGCTGATGCCAAACCCCCTCCTCCAGGTAAGATTCTCACCCAAAATACATCAGTGTACAAATGTCGATGTGATGAAAGTATCAAAATTGCACTTTAAACATTTGTCTCTGTTGACCTGGCAGACTTGAAATGTTGCTGTGCATGGTGTTGAGTGTAACAGCAGTGTTTTTGTCTGGGGGACGAGACTGTAAGTTGTTCACCAGCGCTACACCAGTCATTTGTTGAATGTGCCCAGCAACATATTATTTCTACACTAAAAATGAGCTTGCTGCTGCAAACAAGGCCGATGACAATGAGCCACAACAGTACAGCTGTGTGCCACAAAACCAAAATAATGAGGCCAAAATATTTCCTCGTCATCTACAAGCAACCATCACTCAAACATACCGTATGTTTTTTTTTTCTTTTATCACTTCGCGTTCAACCTTTGTGCTGCGGTCACGTCGAACGCATGTTTTCTCATCGCGCCATTCGCACCACAAATGGATTTTTGTGCCATTTTTGTGTGCATTCGCGACTTTATTTCGAGCTTTTTCGGTCTCTGTTGATTAAACTACTTGTGTTGAGGAGCTGAATAAGACTGCCAGGAAACACGGCGTCTATATATGAGGCGAGGTTGAGTAGAGCGAATTAAGCGGAAACGTGGCCCGACCTTAGGGTTGGCCTAACCCTAATTAAATCTTTTAATTCTATCAAGTTTGCCAATTCATTCATCCAAGACTGCAAGTATGTCTACTAATGTGCACAGTTTAAAATAATATGACTTGTATATAATGAGTGCTGCCATGTTAATGTAAAAAGGTTGTATAAAAGTAACGTCAGGGGAACTTTAAGGGAACCTTAAGAGAAAGTTCTCTAAAGGTTGTGACAAAGTTACGTTCTGGGAACCAACTATCCAAAAACTAACGTTAGAGGTATGTTAGGAAAACTTTCCATAGCAACCACAGGAGAACCTAGGGGGGGAACCTTCAGGGAACGTTCCTGTAACCAGCACGTTCACATCTGTGCATTGACTTTGTATGTAAACACCGGTGTGACCGCAGCATTAAGATTCTTCCATGATATTCAAAAGGATGTATAAAGGCTGAAGCCTTCACTCACTCTCACTCATCTTCTTTATCCTCCACATGAGGGTGGCGGGTGCCACTGGCTGAAGCCTTCACCTATTTACTGCAAATAAACTCAACCAAAGAAATCCTGTCTTGTATAATCAATGTCATTCAATCTGCCATACTTGAGTCCACAAAGTGGACAAAGCAGGCATTATGTCTTTTTCCCACACACACAAATCAAGTCTTTTTCATCCGTTTTCATTTCACACCTTTTATATGAAACAAACTGTTATATTAAATTACAATTTAGGCAGTTAATTCTATGACACATCGTCCATCTTGCAAATTAGCACACCCGAGTTCGTACACTCGCTTTGTACACTGTAATTACTTCTGACAGGTGAAGTGGATTTATGTGGATATGAACATGATTTTCCCTTTTTTTTTTTTCTCCCCAGCAGTTGCTTAAGCTTTTTGTAATTGTAATTATGTTTAAATTGATTGTTTATTCGTTTCAGTTCGTGTCAACAGTCTGTGCTGCTTGTGACAGAAATCGCCTACCAATGCCATACGTTTTAATGTTTCCTGTGATTAAGTTATAATCTGTATAAATACATGTATCTAAAAAAAAAAAAAAAAAAACTCAGATCACAACATTAAAAGGAATTTCTTTAACATGGTGAAATAAAGTCTCACTGCAGTCGTGAAAAGCTGGTATGGAAAATAAAATGTTTAGAATATGTATGAGGCATTTCTCTATTTAATCAAAAGTACCATAGCTTCATCCAAGCAGTGTAATTGGCTGAAGACGTGTTCCCAGTGCTGATATAACCATGCACACAGTTGTAAAGAAGACTCTGCATTCAGAACACATGCACTGGTAACTGCTGCATAAATGCTGAAACACCCTAAGGACTTTTTTTTTTTCAACTGTTATTATAGGTGCTACAGTGATGTATCGCTGTTGTGCCCATTAATGTCATTAACACTGCCCTCCGGAGTGTTATTGCTATATTTAGTTATCGGAAATTTGATGAGGAATAGATCTTCCAGCACGTACGCCGGCCCCCCGAGCTGACGTTGCGAACAGTATCCGGTCCTTCTTACGCCAATAAAAGTGAGACGTCTCTAATTAGCACCAAGATGGATCAGCATTCCCCTGAGCTCTGTGCAACATCCCTCACAGTGCAGTGTTGGATTACACGTGGATAAGACAAAGAAAGAAGAGAGATTCATCACTGGTATGAGGCTTTACTTGCTGCGCCTGTATAAAGACCAAACAGCCCACATCCTGCTCGGTATCTCATCACAACACGTTCTGATCTCACGTTCTCCAGAGACTGGCATCACATAGTTAAAGGTTACACCGTTAGGGGTTTGTGTCTTATGAATAGTTAACATGTCGCTCATCAATGCGATGGTGTCATTTCTGGGATATTTTGCTGTCATCAGTGCAATGATTGGCTTCAACATGGCAGGGAAACAATCACAGAAACAAACCTTGTATTGAGCCAGACTATTACATAAATGGAACGATTGTGCCTACAATGGCTGCTCAGGGCTTCAGTGAATGGCCATTTTCCCCCCTTGTTTATTTCTCATGACCACGGCAACAACATAGACCGTGCTGTGGAAAACAATGTAGTAGCTAATTATACTCCATTATATCATTCCTTATCACTTATGTTTCACGGAAATATAACCAAAAAATGAGGTGGTAAAACACCCATTAGGTAATATATGCTATATACATACATATATATATATATATATATATATATATATACATACATATATATATATACACATACATATATATACACATATATATACACATACATATATATATACACATATATACATATATACACACATATATATATATATATATATATATATACACATACATACACACACACACACACATATATACATACATATATACATATATATGTACACACACACATATAAACACACACACACACATATATACACACATACATACATACACATATATATATACACACACACATACATGTGTATATAAAGCATACATTACTTAATGTTGAAAAGCACATAAATGTGATAAATCCTTACCTTTTCACTGCCGTTTACTATTTTTTATAATATCTACATGAGTTTGTGTTAAATCTGCCATCTCTTTGCTTGATCCAGGTCTGTCATGCAATTGTCCAAGGGATTCATGGGATTACGCGCCATGTGTTCATGCTGCGTGAAACTCAGAGGACAAGAGTCGATGCTCACGTAACACCACAACCGTGCTCATGCAGATGTGTGACAAATTAAAAGGGGAAACCGGCATAAAGGCCCCCTTTAAACTTGACATGAGAATGTGTTTTCTGTGATCAGATAGCGATTGGATAGCGCTTTACCGCGTGCATTTACACGTGGTATTTACATGCATCTCCAGTGCACATCACGATCGTTACGTCACCTCTTCCACTTCTTCTGCAAGTCTCACATCCTGTGTGTCGCCATATCAACAACAACGCATGTGACGTCGCACTTATTGTATGGACAGCAGGGGCAGAAGTCGTCTTTGAAGAGCGGGAAACCGAAGAGAGCCTTTTTCACATGAGCTGTGCTCTGAGCCACCAATGTATTTACGCGCATGCAGTTGTTGTGGGTGGAGCGGAGACGCATCAGAGACTCGTTTCATTCGCACATCTGTCCAATGCAGTCTAACCATCTCCTGAAGTGGTTTGGTTTGAACACCCACACCCACAGTGTCTTAGTAACGTGACCCTACAAGCTGCCAGATCAGCTTAAATGCACCATGGCATATCAGGCGGCTGAACTCCAAAGGGGAGATAAACACATTTTGCCCAGAAGATATTCATTCATTTGGTCTTTTGATGATAGTGGTGATAATGTGCAAACATCCCCTATACAATATGGAGAGAGATCGAGTGACTGCGAGGGCAAAAGCATAGCACTGAGTAACAATGACGTCGTCTTCAGACGCTGCCAAATAAAATAGAATTCAAAAGGTTATAATGGTTACAAAGACTTTTCAGTTTTTGTCCAACCTGTACTTTGCAAAGTATTCTTTCAAATGTGTCACTGAACTGGCAATGACCCAGCCTCGTCGCACAAAAGGTTTGTCTCCCAGACAAACCTTTTGTGACCTCCTTTGTAAAGGAGGTCACTATAGGGACATCATTTGTGTCACATGGTGGTACAGGTAATGTGTTCATGTGGAACAAAGTGAGCAAGACCAGAAGTTGCACCTTCTGCAGTGGGTTTTCATTGATTTCATTCAGTTCGCTCATTCAACTGTCCACGTGCACCCATTGCGGTCTTCCAAAATCTGGGCATTTATTATGGATAACAGAACATGGTAAATCACCCTTATTTTTAGTGCTGGAGACAACTATCAGACGTTAGCAGAGCAGTGTCTGTCACCAACTATGTTTACATGTGCAATAATTCTGATTGGAATTTACAACTCCATCGTTTTACATTGACGCAAAATTAAATGATCCAATTGCACAGAGAGCAGCAGAAGAAGCGTCACTCCCACTTCTGTAGGAAACAATTGCCGGATGTGTCTGTGACTTTCGTGTCCGTTCATTCAGCAACGGAATGAACCCACACTGCAGTTTGGCACCCCACTCCATTCAAAGTGAAGGCGAAGCAATTTAATGCTTTCAAGTCCAATTTTACAAAAGCGTTCTTGAAGAGCAATTTTTAGGGGAGAAGGTCACAATGTAAATCAATAGTGTATTTTGTCGTCATGCAAATTGCTTGTATACTCTTACTTTATGCTGTTTGCATTGATATTCAATTCATAAACATTCAGCTCTTGGAGATTTAAGTCAGTCAACAGACATGAAGAGAAGGGGTGTGGGGGGGGAAAGCCGCCGCACCAGTAATGTTAATTCTACACCACAATGAATAAAGTGAGCAGATTTGTATTATGCTCCAGAAAGGCTTAGCAGCCAAATTAAAGAGGCAACGATACAATAAACACCAAGGCATCTGGTGCTGCATAATGTGAGCAGAAATCATTTTTCCACAAAGCTGTCTCTTCATTGTCTACCCACCGACACAAATTTATGATTCTTTTGTGAGGCAAAAAAATTGGTGAAAAATGTTGTCAAAAGCGAGGACAAATTAGATGCTGCGGAGCATTACAGCTACCACAACAAAGTGGGGGAAATGGATGGATGGCATTTGTGATGTGAATGAGCCGTCAGTGTCATCAGACTCACCTGTGTGAAGCCTGGAATGGCACACAGCCTAAAGTCATTTGTTTTGCCATTGTGTCGACCATCATCTACATTTTTAGTGTCTGGGCAACCTGCGATGCATTTGCTATCATCAGCGCGGGCCGGCGACAATAATAGCACGAGGAGAGACACAATAACCAAATCACATAGAAGGAGAAAACACTGGCTTTTCTTGAAGGCAAAGAATTTCAATGACTGTCAGATTTCTGGTGGCACATCAGAACTGAACAAACGTGTCTTTTGTCAGTTTCGTCAGCGGCTTTGTTTCCTGACAATGTCTTTATCTGACTGATGGAAACACGTCGTCTTGGTTTTCCCTTTGAATTAATCAAAGCCCGACTGAGATATTTTCTCCTAGTGTGTGACGAGTTGAAATATCTGCCCGGATACTGAAACATAACCGACTTTCGCTCTCTCTACTCCCTAGTGGTGAATTTTCTTTCTCTTATAACGAAGAACACAAATGGACTCCTTAGTGTATAAACTATTCAAATCCCTACGGCTGGGTCATATTTTCCACATCCACTGTGGTCTACTGATTAGAGTAGGACTGCAATTTTAGATTATTTGAATTTTCATTAGTTGTTTAGTCACCAAAATGTCAGAAAATTAAGAAAAATGTTGATTTTCAGAATGATTCTCAGTTTTAAATCATTATTTGTTCTACTGAGCAAAGAAACTAAATAATTATTCACATTTAAGAAGCTTTTGAGTTAGAAAATGTGTCAAACAGATGAATCGGTTATCAAAATAGTGGCCGAGTAATTTAATAATGGATTAGTTGTTGCAGCCCTTGATCCGACTGTATGTGTTGACTGTGCATGCTCACATGAACAATTCAGCACTCAAAGAATAGATTACAAAAGATTTGTAAGATGCGGAACATGCTATGACCTGGCCCTTACAAAGTTCACACTTTATTATTGATCTGTATTTGTTATTATATATATATATATATTTTTTTTTTTTTTTAAATCAGACACAACTTCCAACTTCACTCTCAGATATCTGAGGGAGAAGAAGCAGTTCTGGAAGCCTGGCCCCTTATAGTTCAGCAGTGCTGTGCTGGTCCTTGTTTCATCTCTGTGTTGCTTTTCACAAGATAAACCCATCACTGACAGTGACCTGAGATGAAAGTGGGAGACGCAAAGCCGACAAGAGTTCAGGGAAAGTTCTTCAACACCCCAGCCTACCCACCCAATCACCCTGCCTAAACTAAACCTCTCTCACACCGAGTACTGCTGCTGCTGCTGCTGCTGGGAGGTGGGAGGGAAGTGGGAAGAGCAGCAGAGTGCGGCTGTGGACGAGAAAAGTTCCTTTGCCTCTATAACAACTTTGCGCTTGATCCCACAAGGAGGCCTCGCTAGGTGCTAGAGATGCCAGGATTGACTGCTCTAATCTCACTGACGCTCTCCGTCTCGCTCCGACTCGACCTTTTCTTTTGTTCTTTAAGCCCTGGATTCTCTTGTTTCTACAACTCTATTTGGACAGAAGGCTGCTTTATGCTGCTGCTGCTGCTGCTGCTGCAGGAACCACAGGAGTGTAACACAGGTTGCTGCCATAGCTGACGGATAGAGAAGCGCCAGTCGTCGACCCGTTGACCCATGTAAATGAATGGGATAACGATAACATCATAGGCAGAACCTGACATTTGCCGTGGAGGGGAAACTTTAAATGATTCCTTTCTTCCCGAGGTCATAAACTGTCTGTCTGGTGTATTATGCAGAGAGAAATCAAGAAGGTATACAAAACATGTCAAAAAGCCAAAAGCACAATGCAATCAAATCCCTTTCAGATCACTTTGGTGGCTACTGGGAATGCGATATCACGCAACGTATGCAGCGTATCCAACAATGTTATGTTGAACCTGAAAGTCTTCTCCATCCATTTTACACCATACGATGTTTATATCAAAGAGATGTTTTCATTGGGGCCATATAAAAATACAATGATGGAAAGATGATGTTGTTAAATCATCAGTACTTCTAGGTTTTTCATTTCCCGCCATCTAAACCCTTTCTCTGCTCAAAGAGTTTCTAATTCTACCCTTCAAACAAATGTACACTAACACTTACAAATACACCGCAGGAAACGGAGAAGATGCTGGAGGGCATGCTGCATATGTCCATGGAGGTAATTAAAGAGTTTTGCTAATGAATTAACCAAAGTTGCTGTGGTGTGGGACTAAATGCTGTAACCTCAAGGTTTTTATACTGTGAATTGGGAATATGTCTATTGAGAATAATCCTAAACCAGCATCTGATAATTTGCCCGATCAACGTCATCTTGATTAAGTGAATGTGCTTTAATTTTGGGCTGCACACTTTTATACACACACCTTCATAGAGTGGGGGAAAAAAAGTTTCTCTTGACTTTTGGCCATACTCTATAGACTTGACCTTTAAAGACTTCCGACTGGATTTAGACCGATTCAGAGAGACTGCTTAAAAACAGCTCAGGTAGTCATACGCTGGCCCCGTTCAGACCTGGAATTAAGTGGATCAGTGATCTGATCACGGCCAGATCGTCCTAAGTATGGTTGTTCAGACCTGGCATAAAATGCGTCCTGGAGGCGTGTCCTGTAAACCACATACTGTAGGACCCAATCTGAATTCAAATGTACTCTGATGACAAGAGAAATAGAGAGAGAGAGAGAGCGAGAGGACGTGAATCAAATGTGATAAACGTTTCAACCATTCGAGAAAAGGAAATGATATGCAGATCAGTGTTAATATTGTGGCTTCGGCTGCAAATACATTAACCGATGAGCGCTAATTAGTGTAATGATGCAGTGAAACTACTGCTGATCAAACAATGTCAGCTGAGGAGGCGGTCTCTAATCCATCCTAGGAACAGATTGTATTCATGCAGCTCTGGAATGCCTGGGATATGCGTGATTGGACCATTCAGACCTGTACTTAGCGTGATCACATCGCAGAGGATGTTAAAACCAGGTCTGCATGGCGTCAGGGTTAACTGGTTCTGTTATCCAGCACCTTCTATAGGTGACACCACTGAAAGCATTTTCCTGTATTTATTCTCTCTAAGCCAGGTTAACTGACTGATTGGCACATCCGAATTTTTTTTTAAATTTAATTTCTTCTTCTACTTCTAATAAATGACAGCAGGCTGTACAACAAGCGGTGCCTCCAAAGTTCAAACCTCATAATCATAATTGCAATTGACGGTTCCTTAGAATATCAAATTATAATATCAGATCCCATTGTGGATCAAAGTCATTCATCCTCCAGAAAGGTTTCTGTTGCTTTGTACTTCAGCATAGACCAGTTTCATGAAGGAATGCCAAAACTGCCCCAATAGGGGGCGACGACTCTTCTCAACACTAAAAACAGACCCCTGGGAAAAACGTGAAATCCTCATCCAACGGAGCTCAAAGTTCCCTCAACACAATCCAAAAGTAACAAAGATGAGAAAAGGGCGAGACCGAGGAGGCAAGAGGACAAGAAGAACTGCGACCAAGTTACATTTTTTAATGTTAATGAGTTGACTTGACGATGGGAGTTTACAAATATTCAAATAAGTCAAACTTCACTATGGTTTCAATCCAATGTGGGATATATTGAAGACTTTCAAACCCAGTCCACCACATGAATTCACGTCATTCGGTCCAGAGAACATGGACACATGTCATTACCTTTAATTAGACACAATTATTCTGAAGTGCTGCACTGATGTCGGCATGAACATGTACCCCAGTGAGGCCGTGTTTGCTATTAGTTATACTGTGTAACACAGGGGCACCTCATTAACAGTGTTTGAGGAGTTAGACAACAGCGTTGCTAATGAATACGTCCCCCGCTGCTCCAATCAACATATGGGGGGGGGAATGACAGTAAATCCCTGCTCCCTCTTTTCTAACCCTTTGTACGCTTCCTATTCACGAGTGTGTGTGTGAGGCCACTTGATCTATCATAGGCACAGCTCCTCAGTGGTGATGTTTCTCCTCAGCGGGGAGCCTGTGTTTGTTTTGTAGGAAGAAACCTTGGCGAGCGACGGCGCTCAAGTGGACACCGGGCTGAGGCTGTGATACATTGATGCCGCTCATTGCTGCGACACGCTGGCCCTACATGGGAAGCACCTGAAAGCGTCAGCCAAATGACATGATTTTCCACTCCTCCTCACAATAACTAACAAACGGAGCAGCTGCAGCTGCAGCGGCAGAGCCAATGGCGGGAAATCAAAGCGTCCCCGGGATGTACGCATGTCCTGAAACATGTATCTTCTTTGTGTTTGAAAGCTGCTCTCAGCCTCGTGACATCTGTTTGGAAAGTTGTGCGAAAAATCACATGGCCAATCATGTGGAGCACAAACAGCCGGCAATTATTTTTGAGAACATCCGAGTGTCTGTTGGCGTTAAGTAAACACCTAAGGCAAACATGACACCTTGCATTGCTATATTAACGAGGGATTTTTAGTAAGTTATACATTTATTTGCTTCATACCTATGTCTATTAAAGGGTCAATATGCAGATCCACACGTCAGATGAATCACTAGTATTTACGTCACGATCAAAGAGAACACAGATAGAACGAAAGCTTTGCGCTGACAGCAGCTTAACTCAACTGGACCTTTCCATAAGAATGAAACCATATGGATTATTTTTCTATTGGCTTGCAGGCTCAATCCAGATGATACTGTCTGAAGGAACCAGTGCCACTATAAATTGGGAGCCCCTCTCATCTTAAAACAGGAGACATGATCTGACTTTCCTCCTCAGCACTTTGCAGGGAGGAAGGAACCGAGAAGACTGATCTCGGGCATCGCTGCAGCCGCCCTGCGCTCCGTGTGAGATCTTTGAGATTGTGCCAGGCAACAGGAACTGTCTCGCCTTAGTCACAGATGGCGTTCTGCGCCGCTGGCACCCTGCAGTCACTGCAGCTCAAGAAGCTCTCAGCCCCAGTGGTGTCTTCATTGTGATTAAAAGCAGAAGCAGACTTTAGAAGTCTAGCATACAGTATGATACACATTTAATTAGAAGCTTTTTCATGTTTTTTTTTTTTTTAACACACCCCTTTTGTTCTCATGCAGCTGAGATAATGGTTGGAATTGGGCAGGACCTAAGGGGAGCTCGGCTCTCCTGGAAAGGACACAAGCCCCTCTGAAAGCATCTCCTGAGAAGTTTAGGGCAAGCTATGAAAAATTGTCCTCTTTTGTATTCTATTTTTCATTTTCTGTACTATTTTCTATTAAGGTTCCTGCAATAAAATAATACACGTGTCTATGATGATGTTTATGGGTGTACTGTATATTTTACAAATGAAAAATAATCCTTTCTCTAATCTAATGTCCCACAATGGGGGGACAGCAGTAAAGTCATAAAAAAAACATGCATTTTCACATCTATGAATGCACAATATTGAAGACAGACAATTAAGATAATAGAATTAACTGTACAGTATGTACGTTACATTACATTATTTGATTTTTTTGAGTGACCTGAACTCATTGAATGAGTGCAGTATTTGAATGGCCTCCAAGTCATTTGGAAATGAACAGTGTTTTTGTTTCAGTATTTCAGGGTCAGTTATGACTTGTCAGAAATGAACTGTGAGTTTGTGAGGAGGGAGGAGCTTTTGTCCAACTTTTGCTTTCTTTGTTGTTGTAAGCTGAACTTTTCACTTTTTAAATTCATTTGAAACTTTTGTGAAGACAAATTCATCAAAAGGTAGTGGTGATTCTCTGTGGGCTTCACCAAGAGCAACACGCATAGTCATTGACCCACTGATAAAATAAAAAAAGGTGCGGATTTAATTGGCAAATTCTGCAAATTTCCGTCTCACAACGCCTTTGTTTCCCTGCAATTCGACCGATTATGCTTATTACGTTATTGCTTAATCGAAAGTGCACCCCAGGGCTGTTTCATTTAGACACTACCACCAAACCTGGCCATAAAGGTAACATATTTGGAGCAATGGTGTACTTGACCTATGGTCGTGCACCATCAGCCCATTCAATATCTGTGCAGCAGATGACGCATTGGCTCGCAACAACAGCAGTTTGCATCCAAAATGCAATTTATGTTAACAAATACAAGACATAGCTCTTATGTAATGGACATTTATGCTGAGTCACCCAGTCATCACAGCGGTTTGGTCTTGGAAACAAATGAAATACAGCAATGAACTCACTTGGATCTTGGCTTTCATGAGTTACTGCTATAACCTACTATTACTACTGCGGGCAGTTGATACCGTCAGCAACATTTCACATGGGCACAACCGCAGCAGCAGCAGCAACAACGGAATAGTCATGCAAGAAGTTTAACAGCTGAATCGAAAAGTACAGACACAAAATCACATTTATTCTCTTACATTTCATTTAAATGTCAGGAAAGTGAAGGGACAGTGAGAGTGAGAGTGTCTGTTGTGTTATAATATAACTGCAGTCATTCACAGACGACTGTTTTAGTCTTATGATCCATTTTATTTCTTGTTTACTTGTCTTTTTTTTCCCTCCACAATACTATGTTTGTCGCTCGTTTTTCTGTTCTTTTTATGATTATGTCTACTTCATATTCTAATGGGACTTGTATCTTTTATTTTCCCTTATATATGTGAAAATAAATGCAACATAAATCCAAAAATACAAGTCAGAATGCTGCTATCGTGTGTCTCTGTATGTGTCTTGGCAACCGTTTGTGAACATATAATGCAGCTTGAAACGTTTAAGCTGCTGGTTTAACGTGAGCTGCAGGGCAAACAAAACCAGTAGTTAAAGTTCAAGGCTGATTATGACTCCATTTGACCCGCCGCTTACATAATTCTTCAGCATCTGCCTGCCGCTACTGCACTGCTAGTTATTAGATGCTGTTTGATACCTAAAAATAACACCGCGTCCTTTTGAGCTGCAGTCGTCGGTGGAAATATAAAGCAAACATCTAATATAAGCGAAGAAATTCAGTGCAAAGGGCAGTCGGTGTATGATCAAATAAAACCTTCTCGTCCCGTTTGATAATTCTTCATGCGGCGAGTATCACAACACCGCCGTGCATTAAAATACCGTTTTCTGATTTGACGATGTCGTCGGAAACGAATCCTCTTAGAAAAGGGACCTCCCTGTGGTCATGGAGCGATGGCAAGCAAATACTGCTTTTATGAAGTGCAATCAATATCACGATGTCAGAAGCCGCCCATTCTCCGCTGAATATTTGGGGGTCTTTTGTGACACAGAAGTCTGCTCTGATGTGTGCTCAAAAGGATGCTATATGGGTGCATGTTCATAAAACACACTGAGAAACCAAAAGAAAATCAAAAAGCTTGTGATTACGTGAATATTCTGCATGGATATGCCAAGGCGCGTTTCATCCTTTTTGCGGTCGTCATGCTCTGCTGTGGCCTCCGGGGGGATTCCTTGTCTCTTTATCATACGCTCTTGCCACTGCTCGGGACATGGGAGTCAAGGAGGTTTAATAGGGATGGTGGCACCTCACAGAAACCAATTATACACTGGCTCCAAAAGCCTTCATCATTTCAGCGCTGGAGCTTTGAATGGTTTTGATATTCCGTGATGAATTACCACAAGCAAATGAGGAGAGGAGAGGGGGAGCGGGAGACTGAAAGAGAAAACCCACATGGAATTCTTTGCCTCAACTCCCCTGGGGCGTTTCAGTGTGTTGGTGGAGTACTGTACATTTCTCTGGCAAGCGAATCTTCCTTCTCTTCCTCCCACGCGAAGCCTCTCAAACTGAACGAAGTCCCGGCGGACCGGTTCCTTCATCTAGCCAGTGTGCGTGCTCTGGCATAGCACACCTCCTTTTAATTAAACAATGGTGAGTAATGAAAATGTTGCTTGACAGAGAGGGTTGAAATGAACTTTTTCCAAGTGGAGAAGATTTTTTTTTGAGTTGATGCTAAAATCAGCAGACAAATGGTAAAACAACGGATGTGGTCTTCCAGTTGCAAAGGCCAGCTGTAAATCCCACATGTGCCATGGGAACGTTGTTTCCAAAATTGACACGTTCTATTGAAGAAGACCTAACACAAGTGACCAAGATCGTTAACTCGTCAAGAAAATGTTTACCAAATCATGCGAGAAGTAGGTTATTTTTCCTATAGCGTTCTTTTTGCAACCCACGGTATCACCCCTAGGTGGCTAGTTAATAAACTATTACTTCTTGGTCAACCTCACCCATGCAAACCACTTTTTATCCTCAGGTCTATGCTCTGGCTCTATTTTATTTCACCAGTAATAGTGCAGAAAAACTCAAACATCTTCATATAAGGCCGAGCGGAACGGCAAAAAAAATCCATACTGTGCCTTATGATAACCATGGTATCACGGTATTGCAATTAAGAAATGTCATCTACGGTGGTCGTCGTGCCATCAGAGACACAGATGACTGACTCCTCGCACCAAGCCACATTGCAAGGGAACAAACAACCTCTGATTCCTACACTGAATCATTGAAAGCAGCTCATATACCTTCGGCACAGTACGACCAAACATCTCAGCAGTTTTGATACCTTTGAAACTCGCCCATACGTATCCTGGTACAGTTTCCAAGCTGAGTGATAAAGATACTGTTTAAACTGTATATTGATATTTTATTTCAGTTTTAGCTCAACGCCTTGAAGCGGGAGCAAGGTGATGGGAGACGAGACAGGAGGACAATGCTGGCACATAAATGCCAGCGGCCAGCAATAAGACGTCTAGACATAGAACACCACGGTGTCTGATATGAAGAAAATGCTGCCTCGTCTGTAAGTATCGCCTGCTCTGGTTAGGAAGTGAGTTTATGCAGTTGCAACGATGAGTATGCCCCAATGACGCAGTCGATGCAACTTTCGTGCGTCCTTTTAGTCTCCCGTGTACTTATTTATTTATTTTTAGCCTACGATATTAGTATAGATTTGAGCTGCTTTCAGATGGTTTTAGTATTGATTTTAATCATATTTTATGGGCCAAGTGCCTTCTGTTTTTTTTGTTTTTTTTTATTGTGAAATAAATTGTTTTTATAAGCCTCTGAGTGCTGTTTTGAACATAGTGCTCTCCAGAGAACAATTTTAAAGAAAGTAAACACCAAATCAGGGTTTTTACCTCTGTGCGTTTTGGTTGATTTCGGATCAAGCACAATAAAATATCCTCTTCAATGGTCGCCATGTTTGTTGATGCGTGCGACTTGACACTGCCCTCCAGAGGAAGTATTGCGTAACATCCATATGAATGTGGAAAAACTGTGTAAAACAGATGGAAAATTTTGTTTAAATGGGCCTTTAGACTGCTGCATGACATTGTTGCATCAAACTATTGTGGTCTAACCCATAATTATCAAGTCCTGCCAACCGTTTAATTTGTTCCTGTCATCCACTGTTGGGTTGCGACCAACTGTTTGAGAAACACTGCTCTCTACATCACGCCGTTGTGACCTCTTTGTTTTGACTTTCATCTACATCCTGCATCCTTTTTTTGTCTCCTCATCATCTTATATCGAGCAAATAAATACATCATTATTCAGTCAATACATAACCAGATCTCTGGAGACGATAAGCGTCCAAACCGTTCCCCGCAGTAATTATTTCATCAGCATAATTAGCTTCAGATAAATAGTCAAGTGAAGCTGCATATATCTTTGGTACAACACACAACAGTGCACATGGATGTGCACACGTACTTCACACCATGAGCAATGTAAGAAGAATTATACATATATTATACATGTATATTAGACACAAGTTTGAAAAATCTGCTTGTGATATTCAGAAGAAAAATGGAGAAAATAAGAGCTGTTCACGTGCCTAAAAAATGCATGGAACAACCCAGAGGTGTTTTTAGGTGCTCGCGGATTTGAGCTTCCGTCGCATCGGTTGTTGCTATGGGAACACATCTTGGGAGCTGTTGAGGTGACCGAAGTTGGCTCCATTGATACAGTTTTCTGCCAATCAGACATATTTTACTTTCGAACAAAAGTTATTACAGGCGAGTTTATTGTACAAGTGTCATGTACTTTTTATTTTAATGACAGTAATAATGTATAGGCCTAAACGTGTATAGGACCCAAGGCTACTTTTCCGAGCAGAGAAAAACGAAACAGAAAGGACAGAAAATGTTAATCGAGAAGGCATCCTCTTTTGAGCGGAATTGAAAAATGTGAAGGTGATAAATTGTTTTGTAACCACATTTTGATCAGTGTAATTTTCTTTTTCTGTGTTACCACCAGCAGATTTGTTTTACTTATTTTTTTCCCTGGTGGTTTGTCCTAAACAGCTGAAAATTAAAAGACAGACTTTTAATGAAATAATAATGATATTAATGACGACAACTGGTGAAGATGATGGTGAAGATGATCAGTTATCATATCCATAAGAACCACAACAAAATAAATGCTTGTTGGGTCTTCTTGGCCAAGAAATTCAATATTGGCACAGAGCCGAACCTTTCCTTTAATTCTGTTTATCAGAGCTGTTTGTCAAGCTGAGCTAAAGGAGGTGGAGAGGAGGTGGAGAGGAGGTGGAGAGGCTGTATGGAAGTAATTTTTCCACCGTTAACTCCATGACATGCAACTGTTACATGTATGAAATGTCATTAGCTTAGAGTTTTAGCCCAAATAATGTCCACACAATGTAAACAGAAGCACACGTAGTGAGGGATGTTACTGATTAACCGTTTGTCGATTAACTGCTTTTTTCTTTTCAACGGTTTCTCAGTCTAGTTACAACTTATACTAGCAGCGGGGGCACATCAGCTCCAAGCACTAATGTAAAAGCAGAAGAAATTAAAGTGTCTGGAAGCTAAACTGCAGCTTTTTTAATTAACTTTATCAATAAAATGAGAATATAGGTTTAATTTCCCATAGATTTGTTTTTGCAACGAGCAGTATTACCCCCCTGGTGGCTATTCAGTGAATTGTTGCTTCCTAGTCGGACTCACCCTGCAAACCACATGACTACGTCCGCGATTTACATACAGGCACTTTACACGAGTAGTTCAGGGAGTCAAAGTCACAACCCAAATATTTGAATCACAAGTTCATGTAAAAAAAAATAATGGTAATATATGTGTATGGACATCAATGTCATCAGAGAGAGAGAGAGAGAGGAAGAGTTTCACTTGTCTCACATCACTTATGTTGCTGATGTAAAATTTAAGCTCGGAAAAACGAACGCATCTCTATCATTTATTCTTAACGATTAACTGGCTATTGTTTATTAACTGACAGTTAAGGAAAATGCAGCACATTTGCAACCTTAGGAAAAAAAACAAACCCCTAATTAATTCCTCATCATTAATGGTGTGCCACATGTATGCTACTAAAGAGCTAATTACTGTTGAATAAATGAATGTGCGAGGTTCAGACGGCGGCGCGGCACACCCAGGAGCTTATTGTAACTAATCAGTACCACCAGCCAATGCCTGCCAATCCCTCGTGACACGACAACTTCAGTAATGACTTTATTTTATCCAGTCCATTATTAATGGATGAACACACAATTAGTAGTTATGTCTGCTGTTTCCAATAATACCCCTGGTTGTAAAACTTGTCTCTGTGATAAAGGTTTCGGTTCAAACTCGGAGACTTTGTCTGGAACGAGGTCGAGTGCTTCAGAGGTTCTGGCCGACATCTTTACAAATGTGATTTATGCTTGCGGCGCAGTGAGGAGCTCAAATCTTTAATTACCGTGCAAATTACCGGCCACTGTAATTCATCAGTACACAACCAGCAGACTACTTCCACCCTAATTTAATGAATAATTGCCTTCTTGGAAAACCTGCCTCTTCTAGTAAAAAAAGGCAAAAAAGCCTTGGAGGATACGGACACTAATGCAGAGCTGGGTTCACGCGTTTAACCAGAGCTCCAAATGCTACCTGTTTTAATGAAACGCATGACGGCGTTGTGAGGATGAACTGGCCTTAATTGCATCGGTGTTCACATCTTAATACTGCAGGGAATTCAGCCATTGTAAAAAAAAAAAGAGAAAAGAAGGGAGGAAACAAAAAAACAGGTTGCCTGGGATCTCTGGTGCTTTTATTTCCATTTCAAAACAGCAGAGAATGAAGGACTCACATCGACTTTTCTGCTTTAATTTGTTTCCAAGCGCGAGTGAGTCTGCAGACTCCCATCAGTGTTTGTGAGATAAAGCAGAGCACATGAATGACTGAAGCTCACATGGATGGTTTTCGAGTCCGTGCATCAAATGTATTACAAAACTCTTGCATCAAACTTATTCCTCCAGCCAGAGAGATCAATGTCTGACGGACAGAGCGCTGGAACGCTTTGAGGCTACACAAGATTTTTGACATTCCATGTCCTCGCTCGGGTCCACACTTGCACTTTTCCACGGTGGTCTGTGGAGACGCCGCATGGACTAACGTGAGCACACCTTCAGTTTGAGCATGTGGACCATGCTCCATGGAGCACAACACCTTCTAGTCTAGTGGGTGGCGCACGCTTGTTTTTTGGCAAATAACACAGCGAAGATGACGGTAACCGCGGTAACATATCATTTGAATGGACCCTCAGGCACGTGTGAATGCAAAGACTGTGAAAAGTATGGCATCATTTGTAAATGATTTGCCCCTTTTTTGTCAGAAACCTAACTGAGATGTTAATCCAGCCGCTCGGTTTAAGTCAAAGTGTGATTATCGATTGCAGTGACACAATCCATTTCTTTGCCCAGAGAGAGAGAGAGAGAGTTCCAAAACATACAGTGAATCCAATCCCTTTTCTATTGATTCAGCCCTTCATGTTAACCCCACTTCCTTCAATACAAAAGAGAGGAACCCGAAAGAAAGCAAGTACAAACGTGCTGACCTTCACTTGCTCCAAAACAAAAAAAAAAAACAAACACACAAGATCCTGGAACAGTGGGCCTGTATCTAATCAATTACTCGGTGGCTTAATTGATTTGCAAAGGTAATCACTGGGCACACGTCCACCAGAGCGGAGTATTTGATGTTTTAATAAATGGTTTGAGAGCAGAAGTGGACGACCGCATCGATTCAGCCTCCGCAACCTTGATTATAGTACGGGTTGGGGGGGAAAAACAGCAGCGTAGCGGCGAGACGAGCAAAGCGATGCAATTGGCCCGGGCTTACCTTTTTACACAGGACTACAGAGCAGCGTTTTAAAGATCAAAGCCGACCACATGACTCAATTTCCTCTTACAGGAAGAAAACTGAGACCAGACGCTCACTGTAGATCTTATAACACGGCGGGAATATGCAGTAAAAAAAAAAAGTAAAAATAAATATGAATCAAGTCCTCCGAGAGTCACCTTTGAATTGACATTCATCATGATGACAGAACACAAAACTTTGTTCAAACCGCTCGGATGAAGCAATGCCTCAGCAGTGGGAAAGCTCTAAGTCAGTGTTTACTGCCTTAGAGAAAAAAAGGAAACTTTAGAGCAGTTCCTGGACAAACCAATTACTGAGGATGTTCAATGTCTTCAGCCTAAGCAGAAATAATCTCATTCACTCATCACAGAACACTTAGAACCCTTAGACGTGCTAACTGCCAAGAGGACTTGGCAGAACAGTTTGACTGTGGACTTTGTTGGATATGTATTTAAAAAAAGAATAAAAAAAAAAAAGACAAATTTGTCTTGTACTAATGAGACAGTTTAGTGCGGTAGCAGGAGAAAACATCAAACATGATCAGTCTGTATCTCTAGCTTTTTTTCCCTTATTTTCGTTCTTCAGTTGCGCATCCTGATTTTTACACGTCAGGGAAGTAGATGCCTAATATAGTTCATTATTGTTTGACTTTATTTTATTCTTTCTTCAGCCAAGTTTCTTCTTTTGAATTATTACAGTTTAATAGTAACAAATTATACACAAAACTGCCTACATTAACTAAATGACACAGATCATTTTCTGGAGCTTTTTTTTTTTTTTTACTGTATTGCTTAAAATCCTCTACACAACACGAGTAATTCATTAATGCATCATCACAAAAATGATGATGCAGCTTGGTGCACTAATCGCGCTTGCAAAGAAGATGACGTCAGAGTTTATGCTGAGAGAGCTGCAGCAATGCTATGGCAGAAAAGGAGGCAACAACAGGTGTGAAAGACGTTTTTTTGGGAAAGTTACAAGGGACTTTTGAATTTAAAATGTCGCCAGCTTGAAACAGGTCTTCCAACCCTACCTTTAATGAAACAGGTAATCAAAAAACTTTTAAAAAAACCTAAAGTTTGAGTGACTCATCTTCATAATTTACCAAGTTGAGAACTAACTTTGTAAATATGAAGCAAGTACCAGTGTATATGTTTGATGCATCTATTCAAACAAAACCTTAGACCAATGCCTTTATAATACAATTGAAATTGTAAAAAAAAAAAAAAGCATCTCAGGATGAGATGATCCACATGAACATTTGAAGTTTAAACCTGTCATTCTGACAGCTATCACTGATCTACAGTGTTTGCTCAGTGACGGGAGTCTCTCAGTCTCAGGCTCTGACAGTAAATCGAGCAGAAAACTTTCCAGTATCCAAACAAATGTCAAGTCACTTTTATTTATACAGGCCCTACATCACAAACACAGTTTGCCTCGAATGGTGTGTTCAATTTGCAGTTGGAAGTCGGAAATTTACATGTCATGGGGGCGTTCTGAACTCGGAAACCTGGAGCAACCTCACCAAACGCGACTTGGGATTCCAGGGTGGCTGCCACCCTCTTATCACTGCTACTTTTACAGTTAATAGCTCGTCTGTATTTGTTTCACGGTAAATCAATCGCAGTCATAGCCCCATTTGGTATTGATATTGCTAACAATGGCTAGGCGTTTGCATCATAATCATCAACTGAATGTGGTGAACTTTGAGGCGACATCACTCCTCAGTTCTGACTTCTGATGTAAACGGAACGTTCTACATCAGAAATGGAAGTTTGTCAAAATCCTGCAGCTTTAACAGTGGGTATTTCCTGCATAAATCCAGTGACTGCCCAAAACCGAAAGGGAACTTTTGGACAACATAAAGCGCAAAAAAAAAAGACTGTACTTAAAGATGCCGGACACAAAAGCACCCCCCAAAAAGTGAAACTAAAACATCTGGATCACCCTCCTCTCCCCAAAACATGATAGCAACCCCCATGCCCAAGTTAATTAGGCTTCCTTTTAGCACAGTGAGGAGTGGAGTGTAAGAATATACAGGTTAATCTCACAGCTTTGACATCTTGTCATCACAGGTCTCAGTTGTTCCTACTATCTCCTAAACAAACTCGGTGTCCATGCGATTCTCGTCAATGTCTTCAAACTAAGATCACTTCTATGAATACAAAAAACTGTGGCCGTAAATCTTGACACCTTCACAGCTCATCAGAGCCTCTTTCAGCCTTTTTGCACACAGCTTCCCACTTTCACAGTCTGTCAAAGTGCAGAGGGAACAGTGCCTCTGGGAGACATCTTTCAAATGTTACATTTCTGTGGGTTACTGGTTGAAAGGCTGCCCACCAGACAGTTTTAATTGCCTTTGGGGGCCATTAGCGCAGGTCATCCGTCACTGTGGTTCACAGCTTGCGCTTTGCCTGCTGTGCTCCGGGAATCATTTTTGATCCGAAACCACAACCTGGTCAGACCACCTCTGCCTTCCAGCGTGAGAGAGACAGGAAGTGTCAAAGAGGGACTTCCTGTTGGTATGAGGTATGCAACCACTGTGCTCATACATTCCACTCAAGAAAATCCTATAAAATTAGCCAGTTTTTGCTTAAAAGGAATACTTGTTTTTGTTGGTTGTTTGATGTATTGACACATTATAAAAAACCACCTTCACCCACATTCATTCTCATTGATAATACGGCTGCCAGCAGGTGAAAAAAACATTTTAGTCACTGAGGCTGATCCGATCAAATTCATGCCTGCTTGATACTATGACGTCCTTGGAATCATTTTGCCCATTTTTAGGCAGTTTTAACAACTTTTTCCAGCTGGGGGGGAAAAAAAGTACAGTAAACTTCACTCTTTCCTGCACCCAAAAAAACCCCCACCAATTTCACATCAAGGACACATAAGTTGTTAATCCATTGCTGCTTTTATCAGTAAGTTCAAATGTGTTATCTTGTGACTTTGGTGACTGAAATGTTTCATTTGCATTTGAATACGTGACAAAAATTGGACAGAATTGCAGCTGCTCCTGCGTCTCTGCAAGCTAACAAAACACTGGTTTTCTTTATGGACTTTGGTGCAGGAAAGTGAAGCGTTTACATCTGAACAGGCAGTCTAAAGGTGATCTAAAGCATTTGATTCAAGTGGGTTAATTTTTGTATGTGATCTGTTTTTTTCTCTGGAAAAAAAAATCAAGTTGATGCTGATTTATAGTGACGTTCCCTTTCCTATGTGTGGAGTAATTGGAATATTTGCCTCCTGTAGGAAATATGCAGGTGATGTGTCCGGGTCGAGACCTTCCTCCTGCCTATGGTGCATGCAGGGTTAGGAATCAACACACCTGTTGAACCACACACACACACACCGAGTCCGTGTGGGGAAATGCAGTACATGGCAGTAAACACGTTCAATTTATGCTTCTCCATGACTGTCCCCCAGCAAACAATTTAATGAACTGATTTATTGCTTGGCACAGGATTGTACTTGTTGATTAGTGAATACGCTGCAAGGCAAAATGCTTGTGACACAGGTAATCATGCTCATTGGCAACTCAGTGTAATCGTGTTTGGATTACACTGATCATAATACAAAAATCTGTTATTATTTGTATTGTTATTATAATAATAATATAACAAACTTGTCATTTTTTTTCAAGTACAGAGTATGGAGGCGTTGCTTTAGTTTTTTTTGTCCTTTTATAACCATTAATAATTTTTGTTTTGTTGGTTTTTATAATGATTTAACAGACAAGATAATAGTTATGCAACTAGTACTAGGGATTATTTTCTCAATTGCTTTTAATGATTTCTTTGTTACAGTATATGGAGAAAAGACACCAGAAATTATTCACATTAAAACATCTGAACACTTGTTTTAATTCTTTAACAAACACTCAAACTGATAACGATTGTCAAAATAGTTGGCGATTCATTTAGTAGTTGATTAATAATTGATTAATCGAGTAATTGTTTAAGCCCTAAATACAACATGTTGTTTGACTGACAATGCAATCCATTCATTATTAAAACACAGTATTTACTTGAGTTTTCTTGCTATTTCAGTTACTTATCATAGTAATGTTTGCAAAGTGGGTGGGACTTTTTAGTCAAGTGATCTCTAAACGTCCACTTTCCCTAAAACGGTTTCCATTTCACTTATTCAGATCTACCTTTAATCGATGCACCGACTTTTGCACCTCCTTCAATATGTCTACGCACAAATTGAAAATGCGCAAAATGACTGATGGAGAGACACCTGGGCAGACTCCGCCCCTTTGCCCCTCTCTTTCTTACACTCTCTCTGAGTGGTTACTTAACAGTGAAAAAGCCATTAAATAGTGAAAAAGGAAAAAAAGTTGTAAAAAAAAAACCCTCTCATCTAGGGCTGCAACTATCACTTATGTTCATAATCAATTCATCTGTCGATTATTTTCCCGATGAATCAAGTACTTAATCAAGTGGTTTGAATCATTTCTTTGCTATATGGAAGAAAGAAACCAGAAGATAAAATCAGAGAAACTTCATTTAATCCTCTGAAATGACTCAAAACTATTCTCATCACCATCTCTTATGCCCGTGTGCACATTGAGTAAAAGTTTAAGGCCTCTTATACTGCCACACATGATTGAAGTGTTCTTCCATGGTGCAACATGAGTGACACGAATAATCTCAAGGTGTTCCATTTCGAAGGTCAGAGTTGTCTCTGTGAATGAAGTATGATAAATGATGCAATCTGCGTTAAGAGATTTGAAAATCTGTGATTTAGAATGATATTTGAATGACACCGGTGGAAGTGTACGCAAAAAAACTGTTTAGCAGCTTGGAGCCGCGGTTGTCGGTACATTGGCTTCAAATTTTCAGAATAAATAAATAAATAAACAATAAATCACCTGCAAGACTTTGAACAGTTCCTACAATCTCTCCACAGCACACTTTTCCTTGACTTCATTTATATCGATAGGCAGTGGAACAGACTTTATCGAAGAGATGCGAGTGAGCTGCTGGAAACACATCCTGATGATCTGTAACACATGTCTCCATCACGCACACATACGCTCGCAAATCATTTATCCGCCGCCACTAAAATGACGTCTACGCTATATAAAGCAGGAGGGTGTCGCTTACACAATTAGCTTCACGCTGCGGCCCGAGCTCCTGGCTCGCGTTCACACAACAGCTGCTTGCTTCTCTGTTTAGTGTCAGAAGCTCCGCCTCCACAGCAGCAGCAGCAGCAGCATCGATCAGATAAGGCAAAAAAAGGGTTATGATATCAATAACTGTCTCAAAAAAAACGACTCCCTGCAAGCAATTCCCTTCCAGAGTGTACTCCGCCTTCCACCCTACGTCAGCTGGTTAGTTGCCCCCTGTGACCCTCATGTGGACAATAAATTGGTAGAAAATGGATGGATGTTATTTCTGACGGTGGCTGTTTTGTATTTAAGCCTCCGGCCGCAACAGTTTCAGCAAATTGACTATCACCTTCCTTCTTCTCACTCCGCCAAACAACTTGGAAATTGTAAAATAGAGTCAACAATGGCTCAACAATTTGGATTAAAAAAATTTTTTCGAATTTTTTTACATTATATTGCGATTTCATTGGTGATTTTTTAAGTAAAGCATCCATTAAATGTTCACTGGGTTACTGCTTATGTAAATCATAACCAGAAAATGCCCTGTGAGTAAGTGCTTTTGCAAATTGTCCCAGAACAACTTGCTTA
Organism: Solea solea; assembly: GCF_958295425.1. NCBI lineage: Eukaryota > Metazoa > Chordata > Actinopteri > Pleuronectiformes > Soleidae > Solea > Solea solea. The sequence continues at coordinate 24,985,932 of NC_081136.1, read as the reverse complement.
AAAGTTATTAACAATTTACTGCATGTTAAAATAGACTATTAACAATTTAACATGTGGAAAAAAAACATTGTAGTTGTACATGAACACCAGATTTTGAACAGTTTAACACATTAAAATCACATTTGTTTCAGTTTTTGTCTCAATGTACAGGCGTTTTTCTGGTGACAAAGGCGATGAACCACGAGCTTCCTGCAATGGCGTGAGTGAAATTAAAATGACCACATATTGACTTTGACTTTCAACTTCTCAGCTTTCAGAAACCGGAATTTCTCCTACAGCACGAACCACTGCATAATTACGGTAATTAATGCAAAGTGCGCTTGTGCAAACGTGACGTCTTCGATACACTCGGTGTTAAAAGGGTTAGAACAAGGTGGATGAAGCATCCCAACATGAGAAACCATCAAAAACATTAACTATGCTGCAATGCAAGGATCGGCACTTAACGTGAATTGTCTCTAACATTTATGTATTGCATTTTTTTTTTATTGGCATAACACAAAAAACTGTCAAAAATGGGACAAATTGTTTCAAACAGCATTGTTTCAAACTGCACTTTTGATATGAAAACGATTGATTGTGCAGCCCTACAAATAACATTGTTATTTTTAAAGTGCGTTTTCTCTTAAAATGTCCTTTTTGTATCTCACCTTATTGTAAAATATTGTGTCTTGTCACGTTTATCTGTTGTGATCTGTATATCGTACATATTGATATTGCAATGACGATAGATCTTCTGTGCAGCCCTAATCCCTGCATTTAATTCCAAGTAGGGGTCACATGATGTCGTAGTGGCTAGCACTGTTGCCTTGCAGCAAAAAGACCAGGGTTTGCATGTTCTCCCCGTCAGTGCGTGGGTTTTCTACCACAGACACTCTAAATTGCACAAAGGTGTGAATGTGAGAGTTTTGCCATTCACCCATTCATTCACTCACACGTTCACGCAGCGCATCACAGCGCAGACAGTGCATGAATTTTAAGTAGCTTGTGCATCGCCGTGCAAGATAAGACAAGGCTGACACCGAAATGTGCACCTTACAGATTATGTAAAGGTCACAGACGTAGATGTAAGAAAAAAAAATAAGCCGCATGCAGACACGCGACGAAGCAAATTAGCACTAAATCAAGAGGTGCATAAAAACAAATAAACACAAAGAAGTTGAACTGCGAGGGTGCTAACGAGAGTCGACTGAAAGTAAAGTAGTCATTTCAGAAGACAAAGTGATGTATAGTTGCATGGCTGTTGTGGCTGCAGCGGGCCCTCGGAGACTCCGGTGTCACCTGATTATTTTTCACCTTGTTTACGGCTGCACTCCTTTCAAGGCACTGCCTCCGTCTCACTCCGCGCGTAGACCTGTCTCATTACGTCCGTCTCTGCCCGAGAGAGAGACGAGCAGAGGGAGTGGGAGGAGGAAAGAAGGCGGGATGGGGTGTCGGCGACAGGTAATGCAAGGACAGGTGAGAAAAGACGATTACAGGGAAATGAATATAGCCAAGGAGCCTTATCTAAATCCGTCCTGACAGGAGACGAGAAAGCGTTCGGTTTTTTTAAATCACCGCGAGCATGTAAATTCATCTGAAGCAGCACGGGCAGCGAAGGACAATGTAACAGCTTACATCGCGCGCGCCTCTGCTGTGTATCAGGAATTACGTGACGCGTGAGAGAAGTAAACAGTTGTAACAGGGCACGTTCACGGGCGGTGAAGTGAGTCGTACTGCAGTTTCTGTTTTTCTCCTTTCCTGTGACTCACAGCCAAACTGTGAGCTGACAAAGTGCGGGAGAAATGAATGCGTCTTCCATCTTGTTCTTGGAAAGAGATCAAGTTTGAGCAAATTATGTTTTTCTAATAGTACTTTTACTTCCAGGAATCAGCCCACAGTTTCGCAACGAGTCCATCAGACTCTCACTTTCTCCAGCTTACTCAACCTTTTTCACAGACTGAGTGCAACAATCTAAGTTTTTGTTTTTTTTTGCCAAGCAATCAGCAAAGACTCCAGAAAGCCAAGAAGCAGCCCTGCACTAAAAATGGCCATCAACTTCAGCATTTTTAACGACACATAAGATTGCGACGCGTTCGTAAATGTGCTTTAGATTTAGATTTGAGACGTTTTTAGTGTCTTTTAAATATACGGTACTATTGTACCGAGTCAACTCAAATCAGCTCTAGAGTGAACTGCTCACTTTCCTGCAGGAGTGCTTCAAATGTCATATAATCAATAATGCGTCCGACAAGACAACGTGTCATTTTACAGAGTTGTTAGCCGCACTAATATTCTTCATTGGTGAAATACACCTGACATGACATTACCATTTATTTATCTTTTTTTTTGTGGCGAGAAAATGTACGCTTCAGGAAATTTATACAATATAATCATGCTTTGTCATGATAAGTTCACGGTGAATTTCCATTATAGGAATAATTTGAACGTCCTTTGATCACATTACAATATTTTTAAAGAAATGCCTTTTGTCACATTTTACATGGTTTATTTGCTAACATTTTGCACCAATTGCATCATTTTGCAGCATGTTTTTGTAACATTAAATCATTTCTTTGTCATATTTCAACACGTTTTTGTCCCATATTTTTAAGTCATGTGTTTTGTGCGACATGTTTCGCATGAGTTCATCCGTTTCCTCTGTATTCATGTGCTCACCAAGACATCCAAGGCAGGGCATGTCACATTTACGCATCCAAACTTCCCAAAATTGTCATGATAACATAGTGAATCTCCCTTTAGCTCATAGAGAGCACTACCAAAAATAGCAACTGTTCTGTTCCAAGTACTGGAAGATTGAAAAGTTTCTATTCACGTCAACAAATCTAATTAAAGACAAATGACTCATTGCAGAGCACAACCTCAAAACAAACCCTCACAAGCTCCTTTCACACCAGATGCACAGGATCAAGTCTGCTGAGCAAACATGATCAACAACACAGCAGCTTTAGTGTGCGCTCATAATGTAAACTCGACAGCATCCACAAGTGCACAGCGAGGACTTATTAAATATTCACACAGCCACAGAGAGACATTTAGGCATCAGGAAAAACAGCAGACAGAGGGAGTTGGTCTGACTCACCTTATTTACAGCTGAAGCCCAGGCCTCACGTTGTCTTTCATGGACGAGGGAGAAGTCCACGTCCACGCCATTTTAACTGCAAACTCCCACTGCACCTGCTTGTTTGCTGACATTGCTGCGAGCTAACTGGCTATCAATACTGGGAAAACAAGCTACCGCCTCTCCCTGTTTGTTTTATTAAAGACGTAGTAGTTGACTTTTCATTTTCTTGACGCTGACGGGCCACAGAAGAAGGGAGAGACTTGTTTCCATCCAGGCACAGACGTGAAGACACAGCAACACTGACCAGGTGTTGCTGTGCTCGCTTAATTAGCTTCAGCTGGAGCAGTGAGGCCTGTGCTGGTGGTTGTGAGAGAGCATATCATACTTTTTAAAAGAATATTCAAATAACTGTTAAAGATTGTGGACCAATTTGAAATTGTCATCTATCTACAGTGTTATTAGATATTCAGACTCTAATGTAGACAACAGTTTTCTTTAGTTTGGGAATAGCAACGCCACAGTGTACTAATGCAGTGTCCCCAACCTGCCACTACCACCCCAATGGCGCTGTTTCTGTGGAATTGGACTTTTCATGAATCAGAAGAAGCAAAAAAATATTGTTTTAATTATTCAAAAATATTGTATTTTATTGTTTGAAAATACACTTTGCGCTCCCTGATTTCTTGTTTACGTCATGGAGTTTTGGCGACCGTCAACATCCGACAAAAATCATTGTTATCTTCTAATGTTTATAATCTGACAAATGTTGGATATTTACAATTATTTTGTCAGATGTTGACGGGGAAAAATTTGGGGAATGAGTTCCAGACGGACAGCGACTCCAAGCCTGTGACGACTTCCGGACCGTTGAGCTGTCGCTCCAAAACTCAGTAGCCAATCAGCAGGCAGTTTCCTAAAGTCCGCCCGGAAACAGAAAAAACACAGGGCAAAGAACAACATTTCTGAATTGCTTCTTGAAAAGTGCTGTTTGAAAATATTGACACAAATCGAATTCCATATGTTTCCCCTAATTTTAATTGGACGTATTAAATAAAAACAAAGGAAAAACATCAATATTTTAATGTTCAGTTTTAAACATAGACACATTTAAACAATACTTCCCTTCCAAATAAATACATTAGCCTGCTTTAGACTTTACGTGCAGCTCAAAAGTTACAAGTTACTTATGACAAAAAACATAAACAAGCATCTCAGAGTTTGTATGTATCTTATATTCACACCATAAAGACAGAATATAACAAATTATAATCTATAGCATAGATATAGCATTAAGAAGGACAAAACTATACAAAAAATAAATGAAGCAACGTTTTTTTTTCATACTGTAAAAAACACTATGACATTTTTTTTTGCATCTAATCATACATAATATAAATACTGTCCATAAAACAAAACACAATTTACTGCAGCCCATATTATCCACTTTCTAGTGGAGAAAGTACATGAAATGGCCCAATAAGCAAATGAGTTCCAGAGCTCAGGCAAAGTTCAAGTTCAAAGCAGCCAGTCAGACTTTCAGTCTGGAACCGAACGGGGAAAATCATTAAGGTGTAAAATGCAAATGTCCAGTGGGTGAAAGTGTTTCCCAGCAGAACACACACATATGACTTTATACCTCAGTTTATATTTTTTACACATTCACTTTATCCACGTGTGAAACTATATCTGGACCAATGGCATGAATAACTGGTGCAGGTTTGACCTTTTTTGACGCCCCGTTTCATGAAAAATACCCCGAGGACGCCAAGGGGAAGCAGTGTAACCACAGAGAGGAAGGTTGCGCTTATAAAAAGTAATAAAACAGCTCCATCTTGATCATGACAGTGAGTGCGGAAGGAGGCCGAGACGTCCGAACTGACAACGTGTCCTCCATGCGGTGCGCGTCGCATGCCTCATGTTGACACTATGTCGGATGAAGCCGCACATCTCTTGCTCGTCTTGGCGGGCGCATGGATCATCGATCCGTCCCTCCGGTCCCTCAGAGGCCTTCGCTCACCGCCCGCCACGTCTGGCGATTAGCTCGTCACTCTCCACATTTCTGGAGCGGAACTAATCAGGCTGGAGAAGAGACTCACCCCCACTGCTACCCATGCGTGACTCGTCTTACCGATGTATGCGAGAGGCAAACAGAGGCCCGGCAGAATGGATTTTATTTCCAGAATCTCTCCGATGCGCTGATGGGAAACCATTAGAGGCGCGTGGAGTTCATCTGTCTTCTGTGTAATTGATCAGCTGGAGTGATTGAGTGTATCAAGAGGTAATTAACACATTTGCTCACTGTCAGACTGTCATATCACCAGATGTGAGCGAGATTGTGTTCAAAAAAAGAAGAAGTTTATATTCCATTTCTCAATTTTGTCAGTGCAGAGCAGACAGTGGGTTGAAAAACATTTCCTTTTCATGCTATTATTTGCACCAGTTCTCTTCCACACCGTCATATGTATTTATATCGACCTTTATTCAGGATTAAATTCAATTACAGTGCGACATTGTGCAACTTGTAAAGTTTTGACAATTATGAAAAGTGTTGAACAATGAAGTATAAATCCGGCTGAAGACCTTCAGGTGATGGAAGTAAAAGAGGTGGAGTGACAAAGTCAACGCAGGAAGAAAATCAGATAGAGATCGATCAGATTCCACCAACATACAACATTAAGAACGCATGACTGCTTTTATTGTAACCATAACAATGCAGCTCCTCTAAATTAAACACCACATATTTTTCTTTCATCTACGCAACGTGTGGACCCAAATCTTTAGATTTTTAGTCAGTGTTTAAAGTCAGTGTTTAACCTTCTGAGCAGCAGCCATTTCTGACAGGTCACAGTAGGGAGAGCAAAAATGTAAATCATCACACTAATTATGGCTGAGATTATTTGCCTCGGTGTCATGATGCATGCTGGTTCACCGTCACATTGTCCTGACTTACACCATCCTCATTGTGGTCATTAGCACCTGTGCTTTTCCTGCTAAAACATGTCAAAAAATAAAAAAAAATCCACTTTCTTCTTAAGTGACATGTAGATTTAGTCAGTGCTGTTTTTAGAGCGTATGAACCATTTCTAACAGCTTAGCAGTGTTCTGTTGTTTCGCCGCCTTGTCTTTTCTGGGAGCTGCTTGAAAACACGACTATAGTGATGACACAATTTACAAGCCTGCTACAGAAAGTGACAACTACCATCTGTGTGGATTCTAAAAATATGTCTCACCGAGGCCAAAAGTTAAGATCGTATTTAAAGTTCTTTCATGTTATTTATTTACTTTTTTCTGATGTTTGTTTCTGTTTGCAATCTTTTTTTTTTATGTCACTGCAAGTCTAATTCTCTCTTTTGGGCAGAAAAAAGGTTTAACTCATTCATAAAAACTACAACCTTTTGTATTCTTTTAGGTGCAAGTGCAATTATGTGTTTTTTGTCTGAATGAAAATGGTGCTTCTTATTTAGAGACATGCATATCAATGTGCTTTGTAGCACTTTTGGGCTAAAATATGGCAAAGAATACTGTATTTACACTGTAAATATTAAGCTCATACTGTATATAGATATATTCTGGTCACTTAATGTATACATGCTGTACTCTAATACTATTTTCTGAATCCTAATAGTCTATATCCATGGTTCTCAAACTGTGGTACATGTGCCACCAGTGGTACGTACGCAAGCTTCCTCTGGTGGTACTTGGAGGAAAATCTGAAAAATACTGTTCTACTGTATTCATGTGATCGGAGTGGAGCTGAGGAATTTTGACCGGCGTGCGTAGAAAATGAAGTCAATGACAAAAATAAATATCAAATAAATAAAAATAATTAGAGTGACCTTATCTTTCATTCCATCTGTGTTCTCAGGTGGTACAAACGTTTGAGAACCACTTCTATATTCTACATTCAACGATGTGGGAAAGCAGGTTTATTATGTATCACCTTTATCGTCTTTGCTGCTGTGACACTATAAATTCCCAAGTTGTGGGACTAATCAAACTGCTGATGTCTCATAATGACCAATTTTGTTATACACTACCACCATCCCCTCCATCTCCAAGTGACAATTTTGCCTCAAATACCTGAAGAAATGAATCATAATCTAGGAGAAAACATGTTCCTTAAAGCTGTAGTGTAACTTTTAGTTAAATGAATGTCCATTCGCACTTAAACCATAGTTAAACACTATATAGAATTCACACAACTCCCACTATGCTGTGTTTCTCAGCATAGTGGCGTCTCAGTGACTTTACTATGATGCAAACAAGGGGTGTTTTTTTTATGTCAAGACTTTATGTCGAGACTTGCGCTAGTAAAGCAAGGCGACTGCAGACAGGATGGAGTGTGACTGAAAACAGGAAATTCAGAATTCCACTGCTGCTGCATACACACAAGCACTCAAGGTCTGATTATATTGCTGGTTTTCAAATGAAGGACGCACCATGCAAATAATATGAGATGGCCTCCGTTCAGACAAAAGTGGAAAAAAAAGTCAGGAGAGAACAACAACAACGATCACCAAAAGTTAAAGCTAAAACTGATTTAGCATTGAGTAGAGTCAAACTGACAGTGCCATATGTGTGAATGACCCTTAAAACAACACAGCTCTGCATGGGTGGATTAAAAATTCAGCGCAGGGATAAAAGTTTCTCACTTACATCCTTGGCCCCAAAAGCACCAGTTTCTGCACAAATGTATTTTTTTTTTTTTTTCTTTCTAAAATTAATTCAGAGCCACATATTTGGCTGCATAAAATATTAAGAGTATTTTAATATTTTAGTGCAAATAATGAGGGCTCTTGACCTCTGTATTTAAATTTAATCATTACATGCAGAATTTATTAGCCGCATTTCTCCCTCGTCTGTCGAGGAAATCTTTCCCAACTGCAAGTGCGGTGCGACAAAGAGTCTCGCTCTCCATGAAACACGATTAAGAGATGATCATCGCGGAGTAGCCCCTCTTATCAACAACCAGAGACGTCACGAGAAACAAATTCATTTCATATCACGCAGACCCGTGATATTGTGGGTATCACGGTTTTCTGCGTGAGGAAAAATGCATGTATGTTCCTGCACGTGAATAAATGCAAAACAACAGGAGCGGAAATTGATGTGATATTTCCCAGGTTAGACATAACACGTCTCGTATGGCACTCAGCAGATCTCACCCTGTGACTCTCCATGACACAGTGTTAAGGAAAGTGTAAAAAACTATTCCTGTATCAGCGCCGCTGTTTGGACAACCCAGCTCATGTTTCTGAAGCAAAATTGTGTTCTTTATAAAGAGTCTATGTGTTTATGATATTATTTAGTGTGTACAGCTTGATTCCTGGTTATGAATGTAATAAAAATGTTGGCACTTATTGTATTTATATAGCGCTTTCCTAGTGTCAATTGTAGACTAGCAGAGCCAGGAGTCCAACCCGCAACCTTTAGGTTGAAAGACAACTCGCTCTACCACTGATACTGATACTGAATGCTTTTGAATGTAGAATAAAGTTAAGTATAGTGTTTTAATGAACTTGTGTGTACAGCAGCAGCACTGGGGTGGGTTTGTCTCTGCGATGGTCCGGTGACCTGTCCAGGACTTGACCCCACCTTTCGCCCTATGTCAGCTGGGATTGGCGTAGAGAGTAGAGGATAAAGCAGTAGATAATGAAAGAGTGATGAGGGAAGTAGTTAATGCAGCTGCTTTAACCCTCTTATGACCGTCAAGATAATGAAGCTGCCTAGATTTATATTGATTTTATGGCTGTAGAGTTGTCAACAAATGTTGAGTGAGTGCTTCCGCTCCTTTTCCCAAGAAAACTGTCACTTTCGATATGTGGCATATCTAGGAATACGTAATTAATTAATAATTCCTATTTAGGAATACGGTACTGAGAAGCTGACGTCACAAATTGTGTGACGCACCGGTGAATCTAGTCCGTGATTGGACGGTCGTCCCGAGGGCTACCGTAATGACAAGTATACGTGCGCAGAGCTCCATTTCTCTGCTTTCCAGTATCCATCCATCCGTCTTCTACCACTTTATCCTCAGCGGGGTGCTGTGCCAATCTCAGCTGACATAGGGGCAGGTTGCCAATTTTCCAGATATCACAAACGGTCTAGGAATGACAGTAATGAGAAGTACGCGTGCCAGATCCTGTCGGTGACTGGTCTTCAACTATTATTCAAGAGTTCCTGCCTACCCCAGCTTTAAACTCGCTTTAGTGTGAGTACAAACAAGTGAAAAGATGAGGATCCAGTTAAAAATACTCAAGGTGCTTACACGCTTTTTTTGTGTTGAGGTCAGTATTCCTGCCATGACAGGCGGCAACACATCAGGGACCACAATCCCTGGATTAGGGGCTCAGAACAGATAAATAAAGGGAATGTAATCAGCAAGAGGAGACTCGAAGAGAGAATAGATGGTGCCAGTGTTCTCTGGCAACACTTCTGTGTGAGTGGCTGTTTTCCCCTCCTTTAAAAGAAGCCATTTACTTCTGTCCACGTCCTTGTTTGGCACACACACACACACACAAAACAAGCCCAGCTTCCACAGAGTGAGATAATCCATCACAGTAAACAACATTGTTTTATCCTTATTTCTCTGTGTTTTCATATCACGCTGCATAATGTTACTCTCTGCTGGGTATCAATCATTTGGCACCGACATAAAAGCACATGATTTCCAAGCAAGGTTTGAAATCTAACCGCATATAGTAGTGCAAACTGCTCGGGGCAATACAAACTATACCGTGTTAGACAGGGGAAGTTTATTTCTAAGAGTCGATTTATGTCCTCCTCCTCCTCTGAAGCGTCCTGCGACTTGTGTTGCGAAGGTGTATTTCCATTATTCTTGTTATTATGAATAAGATACAGCTTTAGACGCAGAGGAACGCTGCCTCTCCTTCTGCAAAGATTTGTCATGAGTCGTTGCCTTAAAATTCATTCAAACCGTTGTCAAGTGAATTCGCACGGCGCTGAGTCAGCCTATCAGCTGCAACCGACTCTGACTGCATTTCAGCTTCTGTTTGTTCACAAAGACCAAACAGAGACAGGATAATGCGAATAACAACAATAATCAGCAGCAGTTACGTACTGCAGCTTTAAAGATCTAATATCATTTGGCAAATTCTAAAAAAAAAAAAACACTATACAAACACACACAGTGACATCATGGTGACAAGGTCGCTGACCTCAGTTGCAGTATCGCTCTTTTTCTGCCCTGTAGAGGTGAGAACACATAGTGCAGGGTTACATCACACACACACACACACACACACACACACGTACAAATTACAGACACATGCATTTACAGTGGCGCCGTAGTTTACCCAGCTGTCTCCATGAACGCTGGGAACATTAGCAAAATGTGTGAACAATAGGTCTCATTTACAAGTCGCGCGTATACACAAAAGATGTGTGTTGAAGTCCTGCGGCAAAGGTTCGACAAATGAATTTGGGATTCATCGACATGAAACTAATCTACCTGCTAAATCCATTTGGCAAACACCTATCATATTTATCATATTTTTAGCACATTTTCTGGGCTCATTGTCTTCCAATGCTTTTGTGTAGCGTAATGTTACACTGCTCTTTGATTCTATTTTACTGCATGCATTGTTTTATTCAGTTCTGTTTAAAATTCGCATTACTATGTCTGCTTTTATCCGAAAGAGAACAATTTTTCCAAACCTCATCGTCATCATTAAGATATTTAACTGTGCCAGTTGAGTTTATTCAGTTTACAATGGAGTATATACGAATATAATATATATATATATATATATATATATATATATATATATATATATATATATATATATTATGCCATGCCAGTTCTTGGGGAGTGCAGTTATTGTCTCTCTTATTTCCTCTTACTGATGTTTGTCTAATAATATTTCCGTGATGAAAATAACCTGGTGTTTCTTGTCCTCTTCCTGTTTTTCTTATATTTTTTCTGGTCTCCAACTTATTTTATTTTTGGATTCAACAAAACATCTTTTCTTTTTAACCATCACCATGTTTTCGAGTTAACACCTCTGCCACATTTATTTCTTGCTTGTCAAGATTTTTCTTTTCCGGCCAAAAAATTGGAACAATTTACCAGAAATTGAACTTATTAAAAATCCGTGTTTTTTGCAATGTGAAGAAACAAATGTCTTCAATATTATAATATCGAAATAGAGGTGTGCAGCTGAAACTGTGAGGAGGTGGATCGGTGGGAGAGAGAGTCGCCTTTCAACCGCAGAGTTGTGGGTTCAGTTGCCACCACCGCTAGTCGACATGCCGACGAGAAAAGCGTTATAAATACAGACCATTAACCATTACTCTAATTCACAAACATATACAGGTATGCATTGGAACCCATGAGTCATGAATCTCAACATTTCTGCATGCATATTCTTGAATAAAGCACATTGAGATTGGCAAATGATCTGTTGTATTATTTCCCACACTGTGCATATGTACAATTTTTGCCTCGGAAGAAGAAGCAGAAGTCATGCTGGTGGCGTGATTAAAGGGAATAGAGGATTGAAATGGAGGCAGAGTTTGAGTACAATAAAGTGGAAACAGGACAAAGTATAAAGAAAAGTAAAATGTTGGGGTTTTATGGAGGTGGACGTGGCAATGTGCATAAAGACAGGAATGTCTGAGCTGGGACACAGAACAACCCAAAGACCTTAATTCCACAAGAAAAGATGGATAGCAGTTATTGATTCCCGGCATCTTTCACCTGCAATCAGATACTGTACAAATTGCCTTTTGTCGATTGGTAATTATATAGGTGAATGATTTCCTGGCAAAGCCCTGCTCCTAATAAAATGTGCTTTTTTGCTGATACTGGGGTTAGCCACGCGAGGTGGAGCGAAAGCACAAGGGAGGCTTAAATCTAAATAAGTGATGGAGGAGAAGGGGTGGAGGCTTAGAGGGTGTGGGGCTTTCTTTCCATTCCAGGAGTGTGACTGTTGTCTGAAGAAGAACATTTAAGAGGGACAGCGTTCCGCTTGTCGCCAACACATTTCTATCACAGTTAACATGACCTCAGGCCTCGGACTTCATTGGAAATGTAAAAATAGATTTGTGTTGTTACAGAAAGCGGCTCTGTACCACTGTCAGTGACAAGGGCACGGATTTGGATTTAATCCGTCTTCATTAAAGAGACGGACAGAGAGCGATGAAAACCTTCTTATCCTGACCCTCAAAATACTCTCTGAGTCGAGAGAAAATCTGGAAACAAACAGCAGGCAAAAGCAGATTTTCATGGAACAGCAGCTTGACACATTCTGGTGCTGACATGTGTCCAACTAGAGTGGGGCGAAATCTGAACACTGCCCCCTCTTTGGTGACATGGACTTCAACACCTGAGTAACTAACTTCCACTATTTACTGCACAGCACTTGATTGAAACACACATACATGCACATTTCTTTACAGAATATTTGAAAATGTGGTAAAAAAAATAAAAAAATAAATATGCAATGTATTTTCCGTCAGACTGACCTGAACCCGACGCACTGACTTTGGGTTACCTTGGCTGTGGTTTGCAGCTGTTGCCATAGTTCCTGCTCAATTTCCCTGTTTACCGATATAAGATATAAAAAATAAGTATTTATGATGCTACACACATACTCAGACTGGTCCAGTCCTGTGACCCAACACTAACCCGAGTCCAATTCAATTTAAAAATATTTCCCCAAACACAACTGGACATGCTCTTGTCTATTATCCATGAGGTAATTCACGCTCATGGTTTATGGATATGGATATGAGTCACTGGTTAAAGTGACACATTTTTGTTTAAAAATGCATACATTCTGCCCTGGCTATGCTTGTTATCCACATAAGACATGTACAGTATGAACCCTGAAAAAGGCTGGTTCTGTTTCGTCACCCGTCCTGCTCGACTTATCTGCCCCATGTGACACGGTTACTCACCGTATCCTATTGTCCTAACATGGGCATCAAAGGAAAAGCACACTCCTGGTTTTTAATCCCACCTCACTGGGCGACCGTTTGTGTCCTGGATAGGTCACACATCTGCACCACACAGCCTTGCCACAGGGGTGCCCCAAAGCTCAGTGCTGGGGCCCTCTCCTCTTTGCCATGTAGAACCACCTATCCAGCTGTATCTGTCATTCCCACCTAATCAAAAAATCTCAGATTGTCTCTCGAACATATCTGCATGGATGAAAGCCCATCACCTCCAGCTAAACCTCTCCAAAACTGAACAGAACTTGAAATGGAAGCAACAGCTGATAGTGGTGGTCGCTGCTAGACATCGCCTCTCTGTTGCCATCACACTAAACGTCCTTGCCAGATGGATCTGCGGAGCGAAACCATATTACCATAACTGATATTTTGATATGTCATCCTTGAGTCCTCATTCATAATGTTTTCCTTCCAGAATAGATGTATGAATCTATTCATACAGCTTCTGTTTCTTTTTTCACTGTCCTGCTACAGAGCTTTAACAAAAAATGTGCAAATTTTAGGACTCAGTCTGGATTTCCAGTTGGGCAGCTTCCTTCATCTCTGTGTGAGAGGCAGAAAGAGATATCATCTACTTACCCTGCAGCCAAAATAAAAACCCAGTGGGGGAGTGGAAGTCAAGACACTTTACATGCAAATTGCTTCATATGTTCAGGAGCCTTTTTGTCGTAAAAATGAAAGAAATTGTGAAATATACTTTTTAGATGGACTGGTGGATCATTTTGTGCTCCATTAAATGTACATCTTCTTTGTGTTGCCTCTCTTGTTTGTGCTGCAGCTTCCTTTTCCAAGGGTGAAATGAGGCTGGTGATAAGGCTGCATGGTGGAATCGTGTGTCACACTTTTCTATTGCAGTGGGGCTGACCCTGAAGGTTCTCCACTGCAGATATGAGAAGATTATGCCGGTCAGAGGTTACAAAGACTGTGACAAGTAACTGAGACATGAACAACAATCTGAGCAGGGATATATCTCATATTTCCTGCCATGTCCCTTTATCTTGTTCCTGTGGGGGAACATATTTGTAAGCGTCAGTCAGGGTTCACCAAGTCTATTCTGGTCGTGTGTGTTTGGGTTTGGCAGCTCTTCCAGGCGGCATTCGTAGCCAGGATGATGTGTGAACTCCGCCGAAGAGACCTGCGAGGAAATGACAAAACAAAGACAGCCACAAAAGTTTCTCTAAAAGGAGAAGCAGGGTTTGGTTCATTAGGTGTGGGGATGCAAACACAATCAAGTGAAGAAATTACCCAAAATGCAGGTGGGAGGAAGAAAAATGACTACATTTATTTTCCACCTCATTGATGGTAATACAGATTTGTTTAATGTTAGATATAACAACGTATACGCCATATATGGGTAAACAAAAAGCAAAAAAAAAGCTTTATTTATTTCATGTTCTTTTACCAAAGTCACTCTGCAGACGAGTCAGTGATAATACTGTTTGTAATGCAAAAAAATAAATAGTTACTGGGTCCAAATTGAAAGGATGCCGAGTTAGATTAGATTAGATAGTTTTTGTCCACAAGGGAAATTCGTTTTGCACAGGTCAGTAACATGCAAAACAACAAACAATATAGTAAATAAATGAAATACAGTGACAGGCTGGGTGTTTAAGGAATGCCTGGTTCACTGATGATCATGAGTTTTGATTTAAAACCCATGATAAGTAGAATTCTTATAATGACACTGGATGAAACGAGTTTAATCAGCGAGAGATAACTTACTGCATTGCATTCTAAAGGAACTTTGCTCCAAAATGAGCTTTTTGGAGGATTGTCAAATGTGTTACACGCAGCACTGAAGAGGATCTAATGAGCCATGTGCTGCCACTTTTTCAGAAAGCCAATTTCAAACAAATATCATCTTACACGTTGTTCCTTCAAAGATATTCAAAATGTTGTTAAGCGGACGATTTAACTCGAGTCCTCCATTTTAACAGCAAATCAACAAAAAAATGACTTATTTTTATCTTATTTGTAATGTCTTATTTTTCTCATGGGCCAAGAGGGCATTCCAAATGGGTCATGTGGTTACTTGACATGTTCTGACGCACTTCTAGACTGTATATTTTGAACTTTAAACAGGTTTTGAAGGCATTGTGTAAATATCGTCATTCACCTTTGTCCGTGACACGGAAAAAGCGGAAAACGAAGGCTACAACAACCACTGTGTAACACATTGTTGAAGAGGCTACAAGGACGCACAAATGTGGTAATACATGGGTTTACAGACTGACGCAGATCCCTATTTTCATATGATTCGCACCTGCAGTCTTGTATGAGAAAGCAGAAATGCGTAGTAACAGTGGTTCTCAAACTTTTTACACCAAGTGGACAACATTCGAGCTCTCGCAGTAAAACACCATTATCGCCACCGTTAAAATAAACATAGACTGAGCAAAGTCAGCCACGGACATTTCACAGGAGGCAGCTTTATTCCCAATGAGATAATAGCGAAATTAGAGTAAGATGGAGCGAGAGATAATGTGACTGCAATTATTATAATTTCTTTGTCATTTGTTTCATTTTCTCCTCAGCTCCACTCCGATCACATACCCTGGTATATACAGTAGAACGGTATTTCCTCTAAGTACCACCAGGGGAAGCTCGCGTACCACTGGTGGTACATGTACCACAGTTTCAGAACCATGGAACTATTATGACTGCTATTGTTGCTTCATGTCTGGCAGGTTTTTGTCATGAAATTATACAATAAGCCAACCACTAATGTTGCAGTTAGAACTTCATTTAGTGACAGGCTCTCAGTCGCGCCCTTCACCACTCTCCCTAATATGCTTCCTTCTGGTTTCAACATGGAGCTGGCCAAAAATGAAGTCAACTTAGGAATGCAGATGGCAGTTTACAAACGTCATAGTGTGACGTCAAGCAACACAAACTTGACTTCTATTTCTGTAAAGTGTCAATGTCCAATTTAAATGAGGACAGACAGACTGGATTTTAGTGCATTTGAGCTTCTTCTGATGGCTCAGTAGAGATGGATGCGGACAGAGAGGAACATTATAGTTCCAAGCTGGTGTTGAATCTGATTCAGATTTTGACAACTGCCAGGGAGACATTACCACCAAACAATGACACTGAACAGAACAACAAAACCTGTCAAAAATACTCACAAGAAAGGACGAAGTGTAATTAAACACGTGGAATCTTGCGGAGGCATGTATGGCTCTAATTACATACTGCCGCCGCTGCTTAAATGAGATTTTGGTGAGGGACACGACATTTGCATTTTTAATTTGCTACAGATTCATCAATCTGCAGGGCCCAGAGACACAGAGACACGCCGTGGTTAGGAATCTTCATGAGGAGGAAGACCTGTGCACAAAATGAGAGGTCTCAACAAGAAAAGTGATGATTTTTTTAAAACAAAGGACGAAGAACACCTAAAAAAAAGAAAATAGGGTAAACTGAAAGAAAAAAAAGAGACACATTTGTCCTTAAAAAATAACCCAAATGACACATTTACTTTCACGTCTGGAGTTAATGAGCTCCTCCACCACTGGGATTTGTATCTTGGCAGCTTGTTATCACTCTGCAGTAGCCAAAAGGAGTTTGATCGGAGTAAAATGTATTAAATTCTCTGTTTTTCTTCATCCTCACATTACATACTTGAATTTAATAAGATTTAAATAAAGCCCATCTGTGATTAAAACCGTCCAATTAATGAGTCACTTGTTTCCGGGGCCTGTCTTAGCTTCTAACTAGCAAATACAACATGAAACCAAAAGGTAAAATATATATATGTATATAACACCAGAGTAAACTTTCCTGCTCTGGTCTTCTTACTGAAGTAAATGAGCAGCAGGTGTGATCACACCCTTCATGCTCAGGTGGGAAGCAGCTCCTGGTGTGGTGCATGCTGCTCTGTGCAGTTCACATGGCAACCAGACCCTCCAACCTCGAGAGGTCTGCCACACGGGAATTCCGGGTAGCTGGCCTGTCAGATCTGCCAGCCACTCAAGTGGAGTATATGAAGTAGCAGGGGAAAAGAGCAACACACACACAGACACACGTTCACTCAAATTCCCAAAATCCATCAGCACTACTCCCAATCCTGCATTACTGTTACACCACTCTGTGCCTGACTCCCTCTCTCCTCCCTGGCAGTTGCGTCAGTGCGTTACCCGGGTTAAACTGATACCCTCAGGGGCAGGATGGGTGGCGAGGGCCCAAACCGGCAGGTGGGAGCCAAGATTTCAAGGGATGCAATTAATCTCGATCAACAGCCCCCCCCCGGCTTCCCCTTTTAGGTGTGATTAGAAACGAGCAGAGACGAGAAAAGAGCAGTGGAGAGACAGTCCAGAGGTGGGACGCGGTACAATGAGACGGGGATAATTTGCCTTGCTAACGAGGATGTAATATTGATCAGGATGCAGAATGAGATCATACAGCACCTTGGTAACATTCTCCCCTTTCCTATTGATTTCAAATATTCAGCCAGGTCACAGCTTCAAATAATATCTGATTTTGTTTAGTGGAGCCTTTTCGTTGAGCATATCAATACGAGCACAAATAGAGATACAGATACATCGAGATATGTATTTGTTTCATAAATAAGATGAGTGTTTATTGTTGTTGTTGTTAATTCTAAATCATTTTAATCTCACTTTTCAATGACACCTCACTCCCGCTGCTGCACAGGGAGGAAATCCTTTACCTAGACAATACAATAGTTTAATTGTGTATGTTAAGCATAAACCTAACCTTACCTTATTGTGTTTATGTATCTATTCTAAGGCTGCAACTAACAATGACTGTTATTCATTACTGTGCCGAGTTGTTTTCTTGATTAATACGTTGTTTGATCTGTAAAAACTCAGGAAATTGGTCCTAGATTTCAAACGGCGTTTCTAAATGATGGCGTCCTCAGGCGGCTTGTTTCAATATTTGCTTTTGGATTAGAGAAACCACAACATAGTCACTGAAAGAGGAGCTGACAACGGATGATCAAAATAGTCTGTGATTAATTAAATAAGAAAATAAACAGAGCAAGAGCAGTGCAATGAAACTGAATGTAGGAGATCATCAGATCTATGGTGTTAGTGCAGTGATCTCCATGATGTGGGCCGCAGCCCCCCTGGTGGGCTGTAAAGCTACTGCAGCAGGGCCTGGAGAGGTCATTAAAAATGAATATGTTTCCAGCTTTGTAATTAAGTTTACAATAACAGTAAATTATTCACAATCAATTTAAAGAGGTAATAAAACCCAGCCATGGGATTAAACTAAATTATTTTTTTTGTACAAGGTGTCACTGCATTTGTTGTCCCCTCACATGAACATTGGAACATATCTCTTGTAATTGGTAAAGGGTTCAAAGTTGATGGAGCGCTTTATTATGCGCTGGCTTTTAGGTGAAAGCACAAACTTTTTTTTTTTGTGAATTTAAAATGGACGATGTCTGGTGTAAGAAATGGCACAGTCATAAATTTAACAGCAAGATAGAAGTTTTTAGCGGCGAGACGAGATGCAAAAGCTTTTAATTGCTGGAAATATGGTTAATTTAACAACCACACAGCCGCATGTGCACCGCTTGTTTTTGGGCTGGTGTCCTTGTGTTACTTCACTTCATACCGAATCCCATCACCCTTGCCAGTGAAGCAGCCCAGTTTCCCCTACAGGGATCAATATTTTTTTCATAGGATCTTGTTTTTGTATTTGGATATTTGACTTAAAACCAAACCCCCGAGTGGAACCAGAGGCCTGAAGCCTGGGTTACAGCGTCTCCGCCGCTTTGAATTCCGCAGCTCTCCCTGTGATGATGAAGATGAACCCTCCGCGTCAACTCACACCGACGATGTGCCACCAGCGCTCGGCTTTGATCATCCTGTCAACAGATCTATCGCTTGCTTGCAAAAAAGGGGGTGGGGGAACGTGAGATCCAAAGATGACATTTTCTCCAATTAATAGGGCATGCTATATTATTAGTGTGGATAAGCTTTGATAAAGTGGAGAGTTTCGAGTGGGACACAAGAGGTGATTTAAATGCAAAAGGGCACAGGAGCCCTCAGCAGCTCAGCTTATAAACCGGACTATTGACGAAAGGTTTGATTCATAATCTCCTGGTAATGAGTGCACTGTCAGGATGGGTGTCAGCGTCAGATTTCCTCCTAACAATGTGGGACGTTAAAGGTGAAATGTGAAGATAGAAAACCAATAAAGAGCCATTATTATTATTATTATGTAATGACAGAATGCAATGTAGAAGCAACACTAATTAAATAGGTATCATTTTTGCATTAAAATATCTTAACAATGACAAGACAAATGTTACATATTTTTGGACTAGTGTACCAACATTAGCCAAACTGTTTCCAACACTCTTTAAATCCATATTAAAGGTAATGGACCCTTTCATTTATCACCTTTTATTGATGTTATGCGCTTTGTGGAAGTGGTCCTGCAAACATTTCACAATAAAAGCCTTGTTGAAAAAAAAAAGAAAGAAAGAATGGATGCAGGGAATAGAATCGGTTGACTGCTTTTTACTTTGATTCAGGCGCAGAACGCGCTGTTCGTGACGCCCGCGACAGATAGTGACACTGACATCAACCTGCTATGCAGTGGAGCTGAGCGCTGTTGCTGCAGCAGTGGCCACAGCTGAAATTCTGAGAGAGAGAGAGAGAGTGAATGAAATGAGAGTGAATGAAAGCACGACTCATGTTGCTGTGACATGAAATAATAGTTTAAGCCACATATATTGTGGCGGCTACTTACTGGCTTACTGGAGTTAGGGGTCACATGGTGGCGCAGCGGTGGCCATTGTCTCACAGCAAGAAGCTCACTGGTTCTAATTGTAGGGTTTACGTGCAAAAACATGCAGGGTATAGTCAGTCAGTCATCATCTACCGCTTTATCCTCTGCTAGAGGGTCGCGGGGGGTGCTGTGCCAATCTCAGCTACATCGGGCGATAGGCGGGGTACACCCTGGACAGTTCGCCAGTCCATCGCAGGGCCACACAGAGATAGAGACAAACAACCATTCACTCTCACACTCACTCCTATGGTCAATTTAGAGTGTTCAATTTACCTATCCCCACATTGCATGTTTTTGGACTGTGGGAGGAAGCCGGAGAACCCGGAGAGAACCCACGCACACACGGGGAGAACATGCAAACTCCATGCAGAAAGGCCCTTGTTCCAACCGGGGCTCGAACCCGGGTCTTCTCGCTGCAAGGCGAGAGTGCTAACCACTACACCACCGTGTGGCCCGCAGGGTATAGTAATTAGATTAATTGACACTCTAAATTGAGATGTGAATTGTTCTTTTTCTCTCTGCGTTGACCCCTGTGATGGACTGGCGACCTGTTCACTGTGAAACCACTGCTGTTTTCATGCATGGCAGACTGTTTTCATGCATCCTCAGGAGTGTGGACACACGTCCTCAATCCACCTCCATAGCTTTATGAGTGGACGGGGAGCATTAAAGCCTGTGCTGTAGAACGATTGGATCACTCAGGATGGATGTTAACATCAGGTTCGAACCGACTCCGACTGCAACTTCACTCTTAAAGACAGAAAACAGTTGCACTAACTGTGCGTTAAAGACAAGAGTGGCACCAAATGGATATGAGAACACAGAAGAAATGACTATCTTCTACACACTTTTAATGTCCTTTGCTCTATATTCATGACTGGCTTTTGTTTATGTTAACGCATATAGTGCGTAAGTGCAAACAAGTCCAATCTGGAGAGAATATGTTCAAAGTTAAAGATGCTATTAAAGAATAATATCGGAATTCAAATGCGCTCCCTCTGTCCACGTGCATTCTCAGATTTTACAGCTAAAGGTCCGTTATTACAAGCTTCGGTATCGAGTTAAAAAGATGCATTTAATCACAACAAATTCTAGCAAGACATGAGCGCGCACTTCCGCTTTTGTCGTCGTCAGACTACAGAATGGTGTGAGACGCTCGAGTCACCCAGCTGTGAGTGTCTGGTGACAGTAGGGAGTTCAAGAGGAGACTAATTAGGAGCGATGCTCTGCTCACACAGGCCTCTTAGCTCCTACCATGTATAATTTGTGGCATATATTCGCACAACATAACAGTGTTGCCATCTTGATCCACAAGACAGGACACTGTAAGAACAGTGTGGGGGGGGGGGGGTGGGGTTAAAGACATGCTGAGGTCTGGAGGTTTGAAGAGCTGGTACTGGGAGCTTTTGAATTATGAATCACTCTGTGTAGTTCCACCATCCTCATAATCCCCTATTTCTGGATGGGATTGCAGATGCATTCATTTGCAGTAAAAAAAAAATAAAATAAAAATAAAATAAGGATTGATAGTTACACTGCCACAAAGACGGTTCTTTCGTTTTACAAGGTTTTACAGGTGCTGTAAATAATGACACAGTTAGTGATACAGAGCAGGGAAATGTCCCACTACCGGCTGATTTAAATTGATGCAGAAAGCTAACGTGACATCTCACACAGTAGATGTTTTCGGGGCTTTAAAAAAAGCAGCAATCCATTTCCTGGAGGCATAAAGCTGCTGTCATTAGCTTCTTCAAGACACAGGGAATATATTCCAAAAAGGCCTCAAAGCTGATCAATTACTTATAAAAGCAACCTACAAGCTTTTCACATACAGGAGAGGAGAGCGATATGAGACACAAAGAAGCACACTGACACACTGTTAAATATGTCTCTGATGAAATATATATAGTTTCTGACTTTTTCAAGTTGAATGAATAAAAAAAAAAAAAAGTTGATAAATGTTTAAAAATGCAGGGTTTCATATCGTGTAAAATTCAGCAACTTTCTCTTGCTCGCAGATGCTGGGGGCGTGTCCACTGGAGGAGAGCCGCCACACACACACGTCTGGTACTTTTCCATTACACCGGTTTGTGCAACATACTCCGCTCTAGTCGACTCTATGGGCAGCCCATGGCCAAGAGGAAAGGAATTGGGCTTGTTGGTTCAATCCTAGGACAGGCCAAGAGCAGGCTTGCTGCCCACTGCTCCTGTGTCACTACTGGGGTGTAATAAGGATGGGTTAAATGCAGAGGTCAAATTCACTACCACTAAATTTGTGTGTGTGCAAAAACTACAAATTTAATTTGGTTTGCGTATGAAAAACAATCGGATTTTATGCAAATGCAAACTTGAATGTTTATTCTTATTCTGTTGAATCTTATCCAACAGAATAAATGTCGGGGGTTATTTCACACCAGCTAAATGTTGATGGAAAGTCTTTGTTCGTGTGCAAATATTGTGGAAAGACATACGGTACGTGAAGATATTGCAAAGTGCCAAAGATTTTCCCGGAGCTCAATACATGCAGAATTAAGCATTTAAAAAACTTCTACTCACAAATGAATCGGCGTCACATTTTTTTAGTTGTATCATTCTGCATTCATGTCTGCTTATGACAAAACACAATGCTTATATTTGTTTATGACACAGTTCATTTAAATTATCCAAATTTTCCATTTTCTCATTAATTCCAATAATTCCCATATTAAGTTTCTGGAAATTTACCAGGGATTTTCCGCCCCTTTGAAAACCTAAAAGGTAAGACTCATTAACGTAAAGGTCACAAAGTCACGGTTAAAATAAATTATTTCTGTTCTATTATGTTTTGTTAGTAAAAGACTGATGGATTAATTTTGCATCATAAAGACGTTTTTACACTTTTATTTTGAAATCCCGCAAAATGTCGTCACAAATATTGTTAAATGACTAAATGAATATTGTGATATAATCACTATGTGATATAATCACTATATTTTATACAGGACTAAAAATAAAGAAGACAAGAATCTGGACTTCAAAGTCAATCTACACTGAAATTCATGATAAAAATAGTTCATTTTATAACATAAAAGCCAACTTATTTGTTCTTTTTATATCAACAATATAAACAAGTCTTGATATTTGAAGCGCTGATGACGTGGGGGACATATACGTTTAATTCAACCTATTTCTTTTAGGACACTGCTCTCTTAATTGTGTTGTCTTCTCATCTGTTTTCAATTAACTTTTATATTAAGTTCATCATCAACCTCAGTCATTCATACTGCCAAGCTTGACAGGGAGCAAGATAGGAGAGACACAGAATGTGTGTTTGCCAAAAAGTGAGCTTTGTCCTCAGTTTTCTTGTAAGAAGATAAAAAAAAAAGAAAAAAGAAGAAGAAGCAGCATCCATCATATCTCTATCTCCTCAAACATGCGAGACTCTGTCTGGTTGCGGGACGATGCAGGGCAGGTGATACGGAGATCAAATGGCCGTGCAGCCAGCCACAGTGACCTGTGGCAGCCAGCGCCGACACCAGCCGCCTCTTGAAAGGAGACACAATCCCAATAAATGTATTCCTGTCAACATTGCTGCGATGCCTTTTTAATACAGCCCCCAGAGGATGCATGGCAAGAACAGCCCGAGTCAAACTCCATTTCTCTGGCCTGAAAGAGAGATGTGACAAGAGCCGCGTGCAGGTCAGGGACTGTCTGGCAGCAAGCGTAGAGACTCGACCCGGAGCTTTTTTTTGTATTCCTTTCTTTCTTTCTTTCTGTCTTTCTTTACATAGCTGAGTGGAAGCAAACCAGCCTGAAGAGCTCAGACTCCATCCGTTCTTAACGTTTGATTGTTGAGGAATAGAATAAAGTGGGAAGGTGGTTTTCAGGAGCATCAGACAATGCAGAAAAAAGCAATTCAAGAGGGCAGTCTCACCCCCAGCATAGTCAGGTCCTGTAGCTTCAGTCTCAACCAGAGTGGAACACCCTACTTTCTTGCATTTTGGTTTAGTGTGCAAATGTCACATCAGCTTGTGTCCAGTGTGGGGACTAGTCATTGGAAAATTGTACTGACTCGGTATGTGCAGACTCAGCTAGATGAGTGTGTGTGTGTGTGTGTGTGTGCAGCTCCCCTTGGACTCCCAATTGTAAACAGAACTAGACTGACATCTTTAAAGCTGCAGTAGGCACAATTGTTGGGCTCCTCTCATCAGATGAGCACAGACAGATGTACACATTTATACAGTATATTGCACATTGTATATTATAATATATGTAGAATGTATGTCATTTCTGTATTATTTTGTCTCAATTTCGCTGCTGCCGTTGTGCGTCAATTTGAATTTCCCCTATAGGTGATGAGTAGAAAAATAATCTTAGAAAAGTTTATTACAGTCGTTAATCTGATCCGTGATAATTTTGCTTCATTGCTCCACAATTTGACTTTTCCTTTTTTCCTTTTATGGCTTGATTTTTTTTTTGATTTTTTTTTATCAATCATATGTGGCTCTATTTTAGTTTATAGTCATGAAGATTTACTTACTCCTTCATCTACATCCTAAATCCATACAAATAGCGAGTAGCTAATTCCCGTGTACCTGGGCAAGACACTTGCTCCTGACAGCTGTGCCAGCAATTGTAGTATATAGCAGCTTTGAGTCATCAAGACTAGAAAAGCGCTATAGCATTCACCATAGATACATACTTTTAAAAATCATCCTTCATGAAAGCCTTCTGAAGGTCCTTCACATGCGGCCGATAATCGAAGGTTCTCGATGTCATGGTGCCCTCAAACATTACGGTAGCACAGCTTTTATGATGGGCCATCCATTGATTTTTATGTCTGCGAGAAGACCTGTGACCAATTGATTATAAAAAGCCCCTTCAACCTTTTTAGGTTCAGCTAATTGTATAGCATTGTTTACGGGGTAATGAGGTGAGTTGTAGTTATATAATGTATAGAATTGTAGTCGTAGTAGCTGACAGAACTTTGAAGTCTAGTGCAGGTCAACGCTTTTCTCTCCCTTTGCTGCTCTGTGTCCCGGTTATTGACATCTAAGAGGTTAAAGCTGAAAATCGAGTCTTGCAGAGGGTTAGGGTTAGGTTGATAGAACGAATAAGGGAAGCCTCTCGATAGGCGGTGCCTTCTTTTAGGTTCACTTGGCTGGGTGAGAATGTCACGTCTTTGTTTTTGCCCTTCTTTCCATAACGAAATCACACAAATCCCGCTGTGTGCACAAGGAAAAAGTTTCTATAACTTATCCACACAACTTTTACACTCATAGCTTTCCAGAGTTTGCTCTGTCTTATTGGTTTGCTGCCAACTGGTTCCTTGGGTCTACGGCTGAGAAGATGGAGGGGGGAAAAGTTGAGTGTAGCTCTTCAGTAACAAGCTGCTGTAGCAGTGAAGTCCACGGTCATTAAAAGGTATGGTGTGTAACATGGAGCAAGGTTCATGTTTCAGCAGAATATCCCTCACCTCACTCTTCCAAAGAACTTAGCTTTAAAACTCAAAAGATCAAAAGTAATAAAAACACAGTGGCACAAAATGGATAATGAAAAAAGGGTAATGAAAAACAACAACCCATAAAAAGTCAATTCATCACATTATTTCACACGGTGTAACAAAAGTGAATATTCTTCATTGCATAGGTTATTAATCAGAAACAGGTCAAGACAAGCAATAACTGCACGTTGTTATACGTTACTAACTAATGACAAGCAAAAGTAAACAGTTGGATCTTTTGTTTCAGTAACAGACTGTTGATAAAGACGGCTGAACAACCCTGGCGCCTAAAATGCTGAGTGGAACAGAGTGAGCGCGGAAGGATTTTGGCCAGAAATGGAGCAGCATGTTTTGAAAACAAAACTGGAGCTTCCCTTTATCTCTCGCTCCAATTTCCCTCCCACCACGTGTCTGACGTGGGAAGAGGAGGATGAGGGAGCACCTGCGCTCTCACAGGTCCTAGTTCAAGAGATGATGTCCAATGATGACCCAATATTTGCGTCAAAATTGAAAGCGGCAATGCTCCGTTCACACGCTACTGCTGGTGATCAAGGTCAGAATCAAAGAGCATTCATCAAATGTGACTGAAAAGGCTTGCACCTGGTGAAAGGTGTGCATTAAAACAAACAGCACGCCAAAGAGGGCACGTAGTTATCTTCTTATTTTGAGTGAGCAGTGAGCATGTTCTGGTTCTCACGCCTCGCTCAACTGAACTGCAATCCCAATTACATTTACGCTCATAATCACATTATTTAGACACGTATTTATAAGGTATTTCTTAATACATTAACAAGGGCATTTCGTGGTTATAAAAGTGGTTCGTTTTAAACCTCTTACGACCATCACGATTTAAAAAAAAATTTCATTGAGTGATTTTTTCCCGCCCCTTTTTCCAAGATAACTTTCACTTTCAATATCTGGCATTTATTCAGCCGGTTAGGAATTACGGTACTAAGCTTATACACTGTATGTAATTTAATGTAGAATGTAATACATACAATAATGCAATCATTTTAACCAATGCAAACAATTAGTACTTACATTACTTGCAAATATATTTTGTATTATAAAGTCAATATCCTATCACCTCGTTGGCAGCAGTGCCTGGGCAGGAAGTCCCGGGCCATGTTTTTTTTATGATGGCATGATATTAAATGGTGGACCATACAAACATACTTTTTGTTAAGTGTTAAATGTTAGCCTTCGACGTCTATAAAGGAAGGAAAATGTACTGATTCATGCTGTATATCTGGAGATGCAACAAAACAAAATGTAAATGTATATATATATATATATATATATATGTATATTTATATATATGTATATTTATATATGTATATATATATATATATATATATATGTGGTATATCTAACAGCTAAAATGTAATTTCAGAGAGAACATTATCTTCAGCACTGTGTATTTGTGCAGATCTATATTCAGAGAGGAAAAAAAAAAACCCTCTTTCAACTTTATTGTGCGGGTGTTTTTGAAACTAAATGAAACTTGGCTGAACGTGACCTTCAGTTGCTTTTTTAATCTTTTATTGAGCTGTGGCAGAATTTGCACCACTGGCTTCTTTGTGTTGAAGTCCCATTACACCCACTTCGGCGTGGAGTTCTGGAGACAATTGAAAATTTTTAATTGCTTACTGCAAATGGGAAGTCGCACGTTCGATTTCAGACGACTAATGATCCGCTCAGTAAATCACGGTCCTCTCGGGACACCGTTTTTGTTGCAAAGCGGGAGGAATGGACCGACTCTCTATTTTTCCACACCTTTCAAACTAAAATTTGTGGATAAACCTCAGAGTTTTGAACTTGAATGAGCCTAGTAAAAAAAAACACCAGTAGTTTAGTCACTATGGTGTGTTTTTTTCACCTTTGCTTCCAGTGCTGGCCCAAGCCTTTATGAGGCCCAAAGAAGAATTTGATTGGGGCCCCCTTCCCACCACCACCACCACCTCAGAATCACCTGTGCTTGACTATTATTGATATAAATGTAACACAATAAATTGTATTAAATGTTGATATTCACTACAAAACAAGTGTCACTGTTGTTTGTTTACTTTAAAGGGTAGTATAATCAAAAAAAACTTGCCTAGTTGTATATCTTGCAACAGTCATGCGCTAAATGTGCAAACTACCAAATAAACACCAAGAAAAACTTCAGGTAAATAATGTTTGGCTACGTAAATGTGTCTAAAGATATCTAGATTTCTGTGTGTTGTGAATGATTTTAGCTAAAAACACAGGTGGCCAAGGGCAAGGCTAACGGCCAAGAGATGAATGACCAGAAATTACGCTGGAATTTGCTTCGCAAGCAAAAACAAGCCTCTGTCGGCCTCTGTTGGTCATATTGGCAAGTGCAAGTGCGGAAACACAAACAGACAGACGGGGTGAACTAACTGGAACATGTGGTGTTTCCATGCAGTTGGGAATGCCGGTATTGTTCCTTGAAAGTCTGTACACATCTTGCCAGTGTCTCTATGTTGCCTGCCTTTAAAAAAAAATGCATTTGAATGATGGGGAAACGCAGGGGAAAACTGAGATTGGGGAGCACAATTTTTCAAAATGTTTTCAAAAATACTATGCTATTCTAGTAATACAAAGCTAAATGCAAATCGGTGAAGTATTCTTTTAATGGGCATTCACACCCTGTGTCAAATGAATCTGCATTGCAAGTTAAATGGAATAAAATCAAGTAAGATGGGTAATGAAAAATAACAAAAAGTATTGAAGTCTGTCTTGGCTGTTTTAAAACCATGGTTCTCAAACTGTGGTACTCCTCTGGTGGTACTTGGAGGACATTCAGAAATACTTTTCTTCTGTATATACCAGGGTCGGTAGAAAATGAAACAAATAATTTGAATCTAATTTCACTAGATCTGGAAAATCTGCCTCTGAAAAGTCTGTAGCTGACTTTGCTCGGCCTATTTACCCCACTGTATTTGAACGCCGCTGATGCAATTGACTACAAGGTGGTCGACTTTTCACCTCATGGTCACTTTGTGTAGGAAAAGCTTTACTGTTTTCTGTTCCCTTGCTTCCTGAGAAACAACAACAACAACACACTTCTCCTTCCTTTTTACACCAGACACCATGTTCCAACTTAGAGAAATTGGACTTCTTCTTTTCCTCAAGTATCTCACTTTCACACATCCCACATCTCATTTCAACAAATGATGTGCTGACAAATACTACACAGGGTACAAATGCATTTACATAGAAATTAAACTTCAGACGGAGCTATGGCAGGACACAAATGCTGCATTATGAGTCAATAATTTAGACTAATGACTGCAATAACAGCAGTGTTACAGTAGAATTATGTAAGAGGGGTGTCATTTATATTTGTACTGCCAGACACCAGCATCAGTCTCATGGTATTCGTTTTTCTTTTTCCTTTTTTTTTTAAACATCTTACAGAATAATGTGTGACAGACGAGATCAGAGCTGACTGCAGAGGGCTTGACTCATTTATAAGCATATTATCGATCTTGCTTTGGAGAGCTGCATGAAAATAACAGGCTCAGCGTTTCATCTTTATTTTTATCTCGGCGGTAAGAAAAAAAAATGTGCAGAAACGTGGCCTCGCTGACTCCTGTTCGCACAGCCGCGGCCTAATTAACGCGGAGTCGCTTTACAGGTGTTAATTGCAGATACCGTTACAGTAATTACAGCGCAGGTGTGTTTCTGTTTCGGATCTTTATCTGTTTTTAGTCGTCAAGTGGTAAAAAACCAGCAAATAAAACCACTTTTATAATAGGACACATAGATGATTTAGGATAAGTTGATCAATTTGGTTGTTAACACTTCACAAACAATTAATTAGCATTTATTTACACGTCTCAACGGTTTGCACTCCGTCTCGTGCTGAGTCTGTTACTGCATGTGACCCATTTATCTTACTAATGAGCCACTACTATTTATAAATGGAGCCTTATTGTAATGTGCAAACTAATTATTAATTCACGAGTTGCTACTTTTATCACTGGGAAAAGAAGATTTTTGGTGTGCACTGACAGGAACACTGGGCGGTGCATAAGCACATATATACATATATATATACATATACATATATACACACATATACATATATATCCCTATTTATTGTTTTTTTTATCATTCTTTTACACATTACCTGTTTTAAATGCTTACACTGTAAAGTGTCCTTGGCTGGCTTGAGAGGCTCTCTAAATAAAATGTAATACTATTATTATACTCTCCTGATAATAATGGGAATGGCAGCATATACTGAAAAAATGAAAAAAGTAAACAATACTGTAAGCCAAGAATTTTACAGAGCAATAAAGTGGCTTTCTTCTGTTTTGCCTCCAACAGACACACCGCTCTATAATCAGAATAATACCATCCATACCAGACTGAGCTCAGCTGAGAGGTTAGGGTGATTATTACCAAAGCTTCTCAGTGATTTTAGTCCCGTCCGAATGTTCCATGTCAGTAACCATTACCGGACGATGTCAGAAAAGATTACAGTGATATTTACCCTGGCTAAAAAGGTCTGGAAAAACGACCCCAGGTCATTTTAATCCAGTGCGAATAGACCAGCAGTAAATATCCGTGTAAACATTCTGTCCTATATATCCTGTTTTTCATCTTGATTTTCAAGCATGGAGGCGCTTCACTTTCACTTTCGTACTAGGCGGCCTTTGGGTGTTTTCTGCGTTGGACGAAACACCATTCCGAGTCAAAAGAAGGTCAAAAGCACTTGTCAGAAGCGCAGGACTTGGAATCGCTTTTGGGAAACAAATCTCTTCCTAAATGTCATGCACCATGACCTCAAACTGAAACTGATTATGAAACACAGCGTTTTTTTCCTCCCTGATCCAGATTTTCACTTTTATGTTGACGTGTGCATCTGCACTTCAGATATCAGGAAGCAGCGCAGTACGCACATGACGACAAGAGATCGATTTACCTCTCCCCCTTGTGGTAGTTTTACCGACTTTTTCTTATCCCGTGCGAATTGGTCATTAATATTACAAATGCCCTGTGGTAAAATGACATTACTCCACCTACCCATGAAAAACTAATCCCATCTGAATAGTGCTTTAGGTGAAGTTGGAATAGTATTTATGGATTTGACTTCCCGCAATCAATAATGAGTTAAAAGTAGTCAAAACACATACAACAAATTATTCAAAAAAAACAGTGAAGTAGAAAATGACCTAATTTTCTTAAAAAAAAAAAACGGCTTCCAGAGAGGGACCATGAACGTTCAACATAGGGAAACAAAAAGTATTCATCCATATACTCATCAATAGTGCTGATTAGTGTAAATAATACAGTAAAACTGCACTGATGTAAAGAGGACATCAGCAATTTTACGTGGTCCACCAAGTTATGAGTTATTTCTGTATTTTTTTTTATATAATATAGATATAGATTCCTTTTGCATCATGAATATGTTTTCATTGTGAGCTAAATACTGTCCCGTATCAACACAGACTCTTTTATTTTGAAATGATGTGAAATATCGTCACAAATGTTGTTATTGTGATATCATGATAGAATATTGTGATGTCATTTTCAACTCATATAGCCCTCCCCTTACTGAACAATTGCTTTTATCCAAAACAAAAAATTAGTTTTTGTTTCTTTTTCACTTCTTTTTCACGCCTCCTGACGTAGATACTCAGTGGCCCTCGGGTCATTTTAGTTTTTCGAGCCCTGCTCTAAGGCGTCATGACGAGAGATTGTGTTCATACAGGCACAGGAATGTGGTCACGTGTGTGTCCTCAAACCACCTCTGTGGTTGGATATGAAGACACATTCAGGATCTGTACATGATCGGACAGCTGACAACGGATGCTAATAGCAGGTCAGAACGAGGTCTAAACTTGAGTTCAATTAAGTTCACTGTAAAAAAAATACAGGCCTTTTGGAATCACATCAGTAGTGGACTGAGGTGCAACGCTGAAAATCTGAATTGCCCCCAGCTGCGCTTTGCCTCATTTTTTCCCCAAAAAGGTTAATGTGTTTTCCTAAAACCGGACCTGCACTGATGTATTTTTTTTTCCAAACTTTAACGCGGAGTGAAACCACAGATGAGATCTCCATCACCTCCCCATATGCTGCAACATATGTTTCGCGGACGTCTTGATAAAGCCAATACATCGAGTTTTAGATTGTTTGCCGACATCTGCTCCAATCATCTCTTCTCGGTTTTGTGACGGATTGTTCATGACAAGTTTGTAGATTAACTGGCCGCAAAAATTTGAGCCATTACTGGACCAATTACGTTAAAAAACATTTGATTTTTCCACCTGGAATCGACCACACATCCTTTTGCTTGCACATTTTAACTGCAATAAAATCCTGCAGCAGTGCCCTGACCTCAGCTCCATCCACGTTTCACCTTAGGGGGCGCTATAGAGCCCTGGTTGAGTGAAGTTTGTGTCCATAGACGTGTTCAGGCTCGATCTCTTGTGTCGTTTCAAGGTTATAGATCATCATATGGCGAGGTTATAGGGAACTTCCTGTTTCGTGACGAATGGTTGAAATTCTCCAAACCTCCAAATGGTTGCCGTGGCTGCGGCAACATTTTTCGATAACTTTTTTTGTCTTTGATGAGTCTAGTTCAAATTGTTATTTGTTTTGGTTTTTTTTATGTTGGTATGATAAACATGCTGAGACTAGTTTGTAGCGCGCAAATAGCCAAGATGGACACCAAATTCAAAATAGCTGACTTCCTGTTGAGTAGAGGCCGTGGTCCCAATTTACTTTTTTGTTCGTCTTGGGCTATAACAAGTTCCCACCAAGTTTTGTAAAATTTGGTGCAACTTAAGTGTTGCAACTTTTTTGCTCCATCCACGTTTCACCTTAGGGGGCGCTTTAGAGCCCTGGTGCAACACATGAGTCCGACCACTATGACCATATCGCATTTTCGCCAGACCTGACATTTTTATGCACGTTAACCCCCTCAAAAATGTAAACATGAAGGAAAATAATAGGTTCCTCGCACTAATTCATGCTATAGGAGCCGTTTCGGCCCCTAGCATTCGTGCTTGGGCCCTAATGATAATAGTATTATTATTATTATTATGATTGTTATTATTATTATTATTATTATTATAATAATAATAATTATTAATAATAATATTAATAATAATATAGAATATGGGTGCTAGAGGTACTGCCTCAGGTAATCTATCCTATATGAATCAAGTTTATGATGGACCAGTGATCCTGAAGCATTTGATTTTGCACCAAAGCAGCATAATACCCCAATTACGCAGTGTTTTAATTAGAAGCATGCACAAGTCTGTTGTTTTAAAAGCTCCAGTGTGGAGGGAGAGGTCCACCTTCTGCTGTGTTGCACATTAGATTTTTGTTTCTATGGTGCGTCCATAATTTATGCATAGTGCATCTGTCTTTTAATGTAGCATTGCTGGTCCAGACTGAATCCAGGAAGGGGTTGAAGCTGTGTGGTGAAAAGGAAGGGCAGCAGCTGTGACTGACACATGCAGGCAGTTGTTAAGGGAACACCTGATCAGTGGAGCCCGCCTTTCAAATACCAGACAATCACTTCTGAGAGAAGCCAAAATTAGCATTGTGATTCACTTTATTATTAATTTGTGCACTGGAGTAATTGTGTACTCACAAAACATGCAGGGCAGTGATAATAGTATATAAAAGAGGACAACATGAAACAAGCAACAAAAACAAGAAGGACAAAAAAAGATTAATTTTTTTGAGAAAAGGTAGCAGAACAAGTTTAATAAAGTGGGCTTAGTTTGGGATTTATTATTTCTTTCTTTTAATTAGTTATTCATTTCAGTGGTATGGGATGCAATATGGGGATTAGGTAAATTGGACACTCTAAATTGACTGTAGGTGTGAGAGTGATTTGACAATGGTTTGTATCCAACATTCATTTATTCATATTTAAAAGCTATTCACTGCAGCTTTAATGTACACTTTTCTGAGGGAAAAGCGTACATTAAGTTTGTTTTGTTTTTAAGTTTGCTTTTGAGCTACCGAACTATTTTGATCAGTATCATGATTATTTATTAGTAATAGAGATATACTAGTTTAATTTTAATACAAATTTGAACATGGGCCTTAGAAGGTTTGCAGAATTATAGGGGCCACAAAACTCAGATATTTGGGAAGCTCTAAGACATGTGATTAGGAAACTGACCATTTTGGGCGGTTACATTTTTGCTTGACAAGATAAAAAAAAGATTTAAAAATTGTTCGCTAAGAGATTCCCAGATAAATAAACCATTTGTCACTTCCTCAGGTGAAGAGATGCGGTTTAATCCAGAAAAGGCTCGCTCACTTTCCAAACACTCTTTTCTGCGTACCACAGCAGCATCTGTATCAGATGGATTTTCTTTTTTTTCTTTGAAGGAGGATACTACTTCAGGAAACCATTTGTTTCCTTTTTGCAATCCAGCCCTCTGTGGGACCTTCACATGCCCAGCAAAGGCAATCGTTAAGAGCCTCTTTTTTCTGCTGCCATTAAGGTCTAATATATCAGTTGTGCAGTCAATTGTACTTGACAGGCAGCTTCTTGAACTTGAACTGGGTCATCTGGTGACAGATAACATGGCCTGTTTGTTCAATTTCCTCCTCTGCAATGGAATCGCTCTGAATTGAGTTATTATAAATCACTGTGGATGCGTTCATCATGTATCTTGTCAGTGGTGGGGGTGAGTGGTGCAGTGCTAGTGTGTGTGTGTGTGTGTGTGTGTGTTTGTGTGTGAGAAGAGGGAGAGTTCACAATAGTACAGTATGTGAGAAGGAAAAAATAGGAGAGGACAAATAGGACAGGTAGGTAACAACTTGACGCTGTCTGCAATTTATGTTTGTATGTCACTTTGTGTTCGCGTGAGTTTGTCCATTTGTGTTACGCATGTTTATATCTGCACGGGTTTGAACTGATCAGCGTGTTATTGTTTGCGGCCACGTGTGCTTCTGTGCTACCGAGCCCGTGTGTCTTCACACATCTGTGGTCAGTTTAGGAGCTTTAATGTGACAGAGAGATAATAAAGATCTAACCCCCACCTGTGAAGATGCAGCATAATGTCACAAGAGCTATCACAGCGAGTATCTGTTTTATATAATGAATAATAAACATAAACCATGTAGAAAAAGTGGATATAATCTTCACTTTTGAAGGCAACCAGGAATTAAGAATGTATTGATTTGCCGCTAGGGGGCAACTCTGCTGAGTGTAAAAAGCTTGATTCTCACTTCATTTATAGCATCATTTGCCTATGGGGTTATAGGTGTCAATTAGTGTTGTAGTCAAGACCACCTAAACCGAGACCAAGTCGAGGCAAGTCGAGGCAAGTCCACAGCGTATCGAGACCAAGACAAGACCAAGACTGAGGCAGTAAAAGTTGGACGTAGTTCCAGCCGTCTCCGTTAGCGTCGCTTTGCAGAATGTACACGTTGCGCTGTGTTTTCTTTTGGAGGTATTTATACACAAAAAGTCTTTGTGGTTCAGGTAAGCAAATTTTATCTTAGATGAGTTGGCTGACATCTTCTCACGGCCTCTTCTCATGTCACTCACATGCACTTTTGCGGGGAGGCGTGTGAAAAGGGGCGGGAGGGGTGACAGCCGTTAACGGCGACAACAATTTCAAATGATAAATGAGTCAATTATTGGTTGTACCCGAAGCAATACGATTTACGCAAAATCACAGTAATGACATTAACAAGTTAGGTTAATTTATTGATAGCCCCACAGTTGTCTTGACCGGTCTTGAAATAAAATCCTGAGTCCGCTTTGTCCGAGAACGAGACAAGACCGAGTAAAAATGCAGTCGATTCCGAGACGAGACCGAGACCTTAAAAAAGTGCAGACTGGTCTCGAGATCAAGACCGATCTCGAGTACTACAACACTATGGTGCAGTCACATTTTGGCAGGCCCTGCTGAAAAGTGACTGCACCCTAAAACTCTGGATTGGTAGGGGTTACGATCTCTATCTTTTCAGCATGAGCAGAAGAGGAAACCAGGTGCATGTACAGTGAATTTGGTCAATATCGCTCCTTGCAATAAAGAGTTACAGGGTGCAGTCACTTTTCGGCAGGACCTGCCGAAAAGTGACTGCACCCTATAACTCTAGATTGGTAGGGGTTACGTATCTCTATCTTTTCAGCATGAGCAGAAGAGGAAACCAGGTGCATGTACAGTGAATTTGGTCAATATCACTCCTTGCAATAAAGAGTTACAGGGTGCAGTCACCTTTCGGCAGGGCCTAAACCTATATGTGCTTAGGTTTAGGCATAAAAAGCACAGTGCTAATGCTATGGGAAAAGATCATGTTTTTTCCTCATAGTATCATGGCACCCTTTCTATTAAAAACACAACGTAATGCACATCAGGATGTCCTCCTAAAACCCCATTATTAGACAACAAATCTTCCAATGTTTGGTCTCAAACTGGTCTCAGTTGTCTGAAAGATGTCTTACTTTGTCACCACATTCCCTTCCACCTCCATGCATTGTTGAGTTTAATACTTGTGTTCTACATCACTATTACTGATATGTCACAACCAAAATGTAATTTGGTAGAAAATGTCTTCCTCAAGAAACGCAGTTCAAGAGAGCAGTTTCGTTGTGTGGCAAGGAAATTTTTGAGAGACAGGGTTGTACAATACACGTGGTCTCATTTCTGTGAACCCTTTTTTTCCTTCCACTTGCACAAAGGACTTTTAGTTCAGTTTTTATATAGAGCGAGACAAGCTCGGGGATAAACACATTCAGTCTGCTCTCCACTATTCAAATCAAACGCTGGGTCATGGACAAATCACTTGGCACAGCCACTTAAAACGGCATTTTTAAATGAAAGTGTGTGAATGCAGCACATGCTTCCTGTGAGGGTGTTAAGCGGGTTTTAATGTCAAACAAGAAATTGTAGCAGCACTGTTCTAGTCCTGCACTGAATCACTCCTCATAAGCAACGTTGTGATACAACTTCGTGATACAAAGTTAATCAAGGACACCCCTCAAAACAAACTCACAAACCTCTCCAGTCGCACAATAACAAGAAAGGCAGTCTCAATCACCGAGGACTATTCACAGTCCCTTTAACCACTCCTATCAGCTCGCATCAGACAAATGCTTTAAAAGCACCTCTGGCCAAAAAGAGATCTAAAGAAAGAAAACACTCTCATTCCCACGGCAATATCCATCTTAAACAAGGTCAAATAGACTCTTGATGCTTTTAAATGCAGCTGTGCACACCTGCTGTCATTTAGTTATGGGCCTGTTGTGTTTTAATACCATGAGTATGATGTTTGTGATCCCCTCAAGAAAGACAATTTTCTAATATGGGGTGATAAACAATAAAGATTTTCTTGTTGGTGGTGTTTTTAAACCTTGAATCCAAAATACCACACAGAGACCGAAGGCAGCCACTAAACCAGACACAAGGGTGACCACACAGGGACGTACAATGGCCGCAAAGAGACACAAAATGGAACACAAAGCATCTACAAAGAGATGCAAAATGGAACACAAAAGGTCCAAAAACGACACATGCCATCTCTGTGTTGTTTGTGTTAATGCTGTGTGCTTTCCAGTCTGGGTGTCATTCCTTCTGCAGGAGTCCAACTCCCATAGGAGCCTTTTACATGACTGTGCCCAGGGACCCATAGTGTCCTCATCCATCTACGGGACAGTGTGGCTGAATGGTTTCTTTGACCACAAGGATTCCAGTGGGAAAACAACACATTACTTTCACATTCTCCCGCAACAACCCATCATCTCGGAAGTGGAACTCCTTGACAAGTGTGAACTTATAGGTTCTCTGGACTAGCAGTTTCCAAAATGGATGCCAATGCACCCCGGAGTACCTTAAAAAGTGCAGAGGGAGCCACAGTATTTACTACCATCTAGAACCAGACAATCTAAACTGAATTTTAACTGCAAATCTGCGTAGGAATTCTCTCTAATTCCTAAATAACTGAGGGTAGGCCGAACTGATTTCAATTTGCACTAAACACAAACATTAAAACCAATTTGACTTAAAAAAAAAAAAAATATATATATATATATATATATATATATACACAGTAAGAAGTCTTAGGCCACCATTAGAGTTATATATATGTATATATATATATATATATACATATATACATACATACATATATAGATATATATACATACATACATATATAGATATATATACATACATATATATGTATGTATGTATATGTACAGCCTAGAAGAGCCTCTGACCAGCTGAGAGTCCTCTGAGCACAGCGTGCAATACACAAAATATTCCTTCAAACTTCAGTCATATCACTGAGACATACTTCAACTGACACTGTACAGCCAGAGAATATCCAGGGTCTATGACAGGGGTCTCAAAGTGGCGGCCCGCGGGTCACATGTGGCCCTCCAATCGATTTCATGTGGCCCTCCAAACAATATCAAGTTGTAACGAGTCATTTCTATATGTTTTTATTTTTAAATGAATAGATTCCTTTTGAATAGATTAATTTTGCATCATAAATATGTTATAAAATCCAACTTTATTTGTAAAGCACTTTAAAACAAACACAGTGGACCAAAGAATACAGAATAATGGATAAAAGACAGAAGAAGTAAAAGACAGAAAAGCTCACACCAGGCAATAGAGTACATGATAACTAAAGATTTATTTCTGACTTTTATTAGCTTTCAGCTACATTCTTAGAAACAAAACTTCAAGGTCAGCCAAGGATAAAATAAGTGGCAGCGAAAGCTTTAAAAAAATAAAAATTCCCAAAAGTCATCATCAAAGTGTCACCTGGCTCGGTTCAAGGAAAACTGCAGCGCTTGATCAAGACACAGAACAACCCTTCAGTATTTTTTCAGCAGGTTGAAAAGACATGGCCCTCAAGTTATGACTCATTTTCACACTCTTCATTTCCTCATTATGTATTAATCATGTGAGGAATGAAGCGGGAACTTGACAGGAATTGACAAACTATAGCCTGCAACACCTGGCTCCAACCAAGTGAGCTGAATTAATCATCAGCATTCACGACAGTGTATAAGCCGTATTCTCTCCCACGCCAAAGTCCATGGAGAAAATTATAATTTTTAGGTTGCAGGTTGCTGTGATGTAAAATCACTGTTGTTCTCTATGGAATTTGGTTTAGAGAAAGAGCCGTTTACAAACTTCAGTTTCCAGGCAGAAAAAGCAGCAAACATATCAGACCTAAGGTGCATATTGTATTTTCTTAAGTGATTAAAGTCTGTTATCCCTTCTATTTGTGCTGGCGGTCAAGTTACCAGTGAGAGTGAGTGTCAAGGTCCCAGGCTTATTCAAGGAAACAGCAAGCAGTGCACTAGGCTGAGCGCTCGGCATAGTCGGTGCCTTTAAGTTAAGTTTGATTTTCAAAAAGAAAAAAAATATAGGAGGCTCTATCACAACCTATTCAGTGATGCGTTCAAAAAGCGTAACAGTATATTCTCAAAGAATTCTTGAAGCTCAAAGTGCCCTTTTATTCACCACTAGGAATCTGCTTCGTTGTTTTGAGCAAATGAACCATTCACTCCATCAAAGCAGGATTTTTCTTTCTTTTTTTTAGAACAACCAAAAGATAGTTTGAAACTGAAACATCTCCCTTCAAAAAGAGACTATGAATATCACAAAAAAAAAACACAAGATACCGAAAACCACAGTGAATTTGGAGGAGGGAAATAAACTGGTCTGCTCGGGAAATGGAATCAGGTCTTCGTTTCTTCTCGTCAGCTTCTCCGATTCCTGTGTAGGAGCGACCTGTACATCACACGGATCGCAGAGAATGAGTGAGACGCCAATTTGTCTTGACATGTTAAGTTGAGGCTCGATCACATTACGAAACGCAGCACCGTTAATGGACAAACTGACTTTCTGCACTGAGCGCCGAAGAAGATCTAGTTACCAGGAGAAGTCTGTGACCTTGCCGGTGTCCATCACCGTGCGGTGAGATGTTGACAGTCAAGAATATAGTCAAACACAAGTTGACAGTTTGCCGAGAAGTCCCATTAGCTATAAGCAGCTGTTTTTGCTGATGAGGCAAAACTAAAAGCAAAAATGTCCGGATGGTTTCGACATTGAATTGAATATTATTTTTCATTAACTGTTTTAAAATATCCACTCGAAATAAGATTGAAGAATCTTATTTCAAGACGTTTTTGCCTTTATGGACAAAAACGTCACATGCTAAAGCGTTCTCTTGAGTCACAAGAAGTGCGCTAAAGTACCAACAACGTGTGGAGGTCCATATGGAAGTCCACGCCCCAGGTCACACTTTGGACTAGCCTTATTATATATATATATATATATATATATATATAAATAATATATTATTAGCCTTACGTGTACTCGTGGCGCCTGCACTTGTGCACAGTAGGTGCCTTTTTCATTTTTCACAGTAGGTGCCCTTTTAACTTTTGCCCCTGCCCTTCCAAATGTCTGTGCACGCCATTGGTTCCACAACAATCACTGCATTTACATCTGATATTCTGTCTTAGTTTCGCTTTATCTGACACAAAATGTCACTTTGCAAGAAAGAGGCTACACTCGCGTGGCTAATTGGCGATACTGGAAAACCAAATGTTAGCCCTTGGAGCTTATCTTATTTGTCTCTATTGTCTTTTTGTCTGTTCAATTTGTGTCATGGTTGTTCACCATTGCACGGTTATCATCAATAATCATAATTAAATGTCAACGACGAAGAAAAATACGGCGGAAAACTCATTATAAAGCTCATTAAAAGAAGAGTTTACGCTCGTCTCATATGTCTGAAAGCCACTGTTCAGTATTTATTCTTAATTAGGGGTTAAAATAAAAGGTGAACAGTGCGACCGAGCAAATCAGCTGCAAACAGCTCCACTACTGGACTCTATTTTGAAAATATGTGCAGATCAATTATGTCCCCGAGAGCAGATTCTATTACCGTGCCAACTCCACTGGAATTATTTGATGTCGTTGTGACATTGCGCCATTTTAAATCCTGCCACGTTGAGGCATTTGTGTCAGGAAAAGCGCTCTCTCTCCGTACCAGCCTGGACCACCGTGACATGCAGGGTCAGGGTCATGTGACAGAGGGAGACAGATTAATGTCTCCATAGCTTTGCTAAGTAGGCTAATGTTATTCATACTGTAAGAGTACACCTGTGACAGATCCCTGCTTTAACAATCCACCGAGAGTTCTGGAAGTCATCGCTGCTGCCGCTGCTGCCGCTGCTGCTCAGCCCTGAACAGAGTTTTATATCTGGTCAGTATACATTATGATCTGGATTATTTACACCACGCATTATTACCATGTTACCAACAGAAACAGAAACAGATCAAATGATGAGATCAACCAAGAAAGGTTTAATGTGGGGAACCAGGTTTAAGGCCGCCACACTATAGATGTATTTCTTAAATTGGAGTTAATGGTCTCAATCGCTTGTTTCATGTCTTCTTCAATAGAGCACGATGTACTGTATACTTTGTAAATGATGTTCCAATTTAAGGTGAAACAGACGATAATTCATGGCACACTTGAGTGGACACCAGTGTGATTGACAGCTGGTGTCATACCTGATTGCAGGGTACAAAAAAGTGACTGCATTGGTCAAAGGCTTCAAATCAAGTGCGCGTTTTGACTCTGTCCATTTTTATATACATGGTAAGCCACTAATGCACATATTGTTGTTTGTGTTTTTTTCTTTGTTTTCTTTTAAACGAAAGAAAATACACATAAAACCGTGAAAAAGTCACTGTTTTACCAGCTGATTTGACAGAAGCTGTGGTGCATTAGGTACCACCAGCAAACCGAGCCAACAATGGTGACTCACGGCCAAGAAAAAGGGAACATCAAAAACAAACATCTGTTTACCGTGGGTGAATTCCAAATTCCAACGGTAGCGCACTGCCATCAATAAACAAACAGCCCGTGTTCTTTGTTGTTTCCTGCGGTAATGCAATATAGAGTTCGGTAGGCACGACAAGACGGTGGAAAGATGACATTAAACTCCCGACTCGGCTGTCAGTGTCTTGGGTGGAGATATCGACGGACAGCATCGCGTGTGAAATTCATTCATTCATTCGTCCAATACATTTCTGACACATGGCTGGGGTTGACTGTGCCAACATGGCTAATATATGTGCTTTATGTCTCGGTGCCAGCTGTCGCTCCCCCCCAGTGACACCACTGCTCCCCGCGCCCTGTTCCACTCAGGAGGAAATCTGTCACCTGAAGGGCATCGCGGCTGTCTGCCACACACACACACACACACACATCCATCCATTCATACTTTTACTTGTTTCACAAATGCCGGCAACATAAAATGTCACCGCTTTACACTCCTCCGCGTGACATGAAACATTCCGTCTCCGCAGCGTAATCGCTGGGATGAAATCATCATCCGGTACAAATGGTCACAACAAAAAGGAAATGAAATGATTACATGAAGTTGTCACCTTGTTTATCCGATTGTGCTGCGCAGGTCATTTTTGTAAAAATCAATTTGTATGGTTTAAATGGAATCCCTTAATTGGCGGCCTTTGTGTCTGTGCGCTCATTACGCTTCATCGACCGACGCCTGGTTTAGTGATGAGCACGGGGGAAAGTGCAGTAATGCCGCTGATACTGCATGAAAGATGAAGAGTGGAGGAGACATCTCACTGTGTGTGTGTGTGTGTGTGTGTGGGTGTGATTATATTTGCACATAACCTCGCTGTCTGACATTTTCACTTATAATGATCTCTCTGTTGCACCTGGTGCATCTATAGTGTTCAGTATCATTTCATAAAAAAAGAGAGAAATTGCTGCAACGGGTCAGACAGAAAGAGGTGGTGCCACATGTGTCCGTCCACGAGCTGAAGGCAGAAATCCGCAGAAATCCAATCGTCATTTGGGATTTTCAAATCCGATCTGTGTCACTTTAGTGACGTTACATCTCGTCTCTCTCGATCTCTTACTTCCCTGTCCATTGCCACGGTTTAGCGTTTTCCTTCCCTCCTCCTGACATCACCTCATGGACAGCAGAGAGGATCTCCTCTTTGTGGAGTTCTGGCTCCTGGATGGATAAAGTGCTTCGCTCGAGCAGGCAAGTGTCGCCAATCCACACTCGACAAGATGAAAGTGGTTTCAGAGCCAACATGAGTAAGTCCATGACTGACAAATTAACAAATGCGCTGGCAAAGTGGATTGCAGTGGACTGTCTGCCACTCTCGGTTGTTTTTCAAAACTGTTCATGGGAGAAAGGGCACTTTGTGTTTAACTGTTGGGACTGTTTATTTATTTATTTCATGCCAAGGATATTATTCCAACTAGTTTGCAATGTTAGGTTTCCACTTTTCTTGAATATACTGTACTAAGCGCTGTTTTGTTTTGTTTTGGGGTTTTTTAATGAACAAAAACAAATGTGTTTAAGACATGGAAAGTTTCCAAAAAGTCCTGAAAAAGCTTGAATACGGCGAACTTGAATTTAAGTTTGTGCATTGTGAACAATGCCGTTATTTTTTTGCACTTGAAAATAATGAAAATAAACACAGTGTTGTTGTTTAAGCTCATTTATGTGTCTATTCATTGATTTAGTCATAAAGCAAAATCCATTGGAATTGAAAAATGTCGCTTCTCGTGTCAAATATTGATCTGCGATTAATTGAGATGAATTAATTAGATACATTTTTTACTAATATATTATAGCTGTCAGGATATATAAAGCATTTTAACACATTTTTAACCAAATCATTTCATTGTCAGTCCGTATATCAGGAGGAAACTGGAGTATGACGACAAAACCCACACACACACACACGGGGGAGAACGTGCAGACTTCTCACAGTAAGGTCCTAAGTTTCAAACCAAGAACCTTCTTGTTGTGAGGCAACATTGACAACCACTGCGACACAGTACCGGTTGCATCGAGTATGGAAAGAAGGAGGACATTAAAACAGAGACTTTTGTACGTCACCTACTGCTTTAGACGATTCCATCCATCTAATCCATCTTCTACCACTTCATCATCCACACACACACACACAGTGCAGTACCACATTTGAACATCCATAAAAGGTTGTTTGATGTAAAAAAATAAAAATAAAAAAATACACAAACAAAAAGGCACATACTGCACTCGTGCACTCAATCTTATAAACAACTTGTAATGCACCCATCAGACCAGACTAACAAAGTTTGCCCAGGCACAATTTAGCCTGAACAACATCGGCATAACATTAGCATGAATCTGCTCTGAAAATGAGTTATTGCACAGATTTACAACAACAGTTGTGTGTTGGAAACCAAGCAGTTGCCCCTAAATTATTCATGAGATATAATAAGATGATAGTTGCAATACAGAGTGTTTGTCAGTGAGAGAGAGTCAAGAAGAAGGAACTCTATTGTACAAAGGGAATTCTTTTTTTTTTTTTTTTTAGTGAGATGGAAATTGGCATTTAAGGAGCAAAAGAAAAGTGCGACCGTGTTGTACACAGAGCTAAAGCCTTTCCCGAGCAGAGGAGGATTTTCTAAGGGAATAGCGAGACCTCGGCTTTGACTTGCTTCAGGGAATCTGTTTCTAGTGTAATGTTATTCTGGCCCATAGACATGTCGAGTTCTGCCACCACAAAAGAAGACCTATTGCAGAGGAGGAGAGAGGCAGCTTTCAAACAGCATATATTAAGTCACCTCCACTGTTGTCTGTCCTTTGAGTTTGTCTCACGTCCACAGGCTACGGCACCTACAAGTCCTCCCTGTGATGGTCTCTCTGGTCACACTGTATTTACGGCTCTGTCACTGCAGCTGCGGTGGAAATACGTCGCCAGGAATAGCAGCGACTCCTCGTCCTGAACTTTCTGTCGAGTCACGGTTTCGGGGAAATTTACAGCGGACGGTTTGGAAATACTCTGGGAACAGGTTCGGCCACAAACAAGGCTGTTTAGACAGTTTTGGACAGCCACTCACTGGAATAACATGTCAACAATTTAGTCTGAACTATGACTCAGGAGGTTAAGCCGCGTTCGGTTTGGTACGGTACGGTTGTGGGTGGAGCCATACTATTTTACTGTGATACCCCAAGGGAAGGGTGCCAATAATGGATATATGGCTGATATATGATGCTGATTTTATTCCGGTCGATATGTTTGGCCGGGTTTTCTTTTCTTCCATTATCTGATAGAACGTAACGGTCTAATAATAACGGATGATACAAAAAAACTAAACTTTATTGAACAACACGAACGGTTCGTCTCCTCATTCAGCATTTGTGCAGAGGTCGCGAACACACTTGAA
This sequence comes from Solea solea, assembly GCF_958295425.1. Lineage (NCBI taxonomy): Eukaryota > Metazoa > Chordata > Actinopteri > Pleuronectiformes > Soleidae > Solea > Solea solea. Next base: position 24,941,401 of record NC_081136.1, on the reverse strand, counting down.
GGAAAAGTTAGCGCGCTTAGCAGCATTTATTAAGTTTTATCAATAATGTGTAGATATCATTCAAATAATAAGTCAGGTTACCGGCATACATTCTTTTTTGTTAAATATTATGACATAACTAAAACATGAAAAGCTTTCAAAAAAACAACATTTGCTCCTAATTATGGCATTTACGAACACAATACTTTATAAATAGAGGTGGAAAACCTAACAATGAGCCAGTAGATGTGTTTTTTTGAGAGATGAAATGATTAATTAAATAATGATTGGTATTAAAATATGGCAAAACAAAAACTAAAAGTTTGTCTTCCTTAGGATTAGGTGCAAACAACACACGGTTAGAGCTAGGAAAAAGGAAAAGATGATGGTTTTTCTCTCTCGTGTAAACATACTCCCCATGAAAAATAACATGTTCTCTCAGATATTATGGTCACGTGACCTTTGGTATTGACCTGTTTTTGAACTGTGTGCCTCACATTCTTGAGAACTACATTATTTTGTTGCTTTGCTAGTTTTTCGTATTACTTTGAGAGGATATTCGGGGAAAGCAGCACGAGAGAAGAAAAAAGCACAGACACACAATAGGACACGAAGACGCACTGAAGATGTTTGAATAAGAACTCACCGGCTTACTGATGAGAGATGGGCGGACGCAGAGCAGGAAGCAAAACAAGGTAATCCAAAGTCAGACAAGTCAAGCAGACAAGGAACCTCTAAATCTGCCACTCTCTGGAAAGTTCGGGAGGGATTTAAACTTTACTTCATTAAATTCTTTTACCAAATCGTGCTTTTTTTTTCAAATCTAAAAATAGCCCCGTAGCCTACATAAATAAGGGAGCTGTGGTGGAGGCAGACTGAACGCACACGGGGCAGAGGTATAGTGAGACACAGGTGAAACACGTTGGGGGTGGAGCCAGCAATCATAGGGACAGGAAGTAAAGCAACTGAAGACATGTGAGGAAGAAGATTTTACAAAATAAGAGGATTAAATGGCAGAAATTAAATACATAAATACAGCATGTTTGCAAGTATATAATACATTTAAAATAAAAATCGTATGGTCACCTTGGAAAAAGCCTTTTATATGTACTTTAGGCAAGGGCCTTGCTTTATGGATGCAAGTAGCCTGAAATTCAAAACAGCAAGCTTAATATGCGCACATGGCTCCACCCATACAAATGAAGAAGATGGGGTGGAGTGGAAGAGTGGTTGCATCCTTTTTTGGCGACCATGCTGTTGTTCCCTTACATGCTTGGGAAAGGGAAGGATGCAATCTGCAGTCTCACCATTAGATGTCACTGATTCTTACACACTGGAACGTGCAGAGGGTTTTTTTTTTTTTTTCGTATCCTTTCACTTCATTTTGCTTTGGGGCGAAGCGGTGCAGCCGTGCAAGACGCTGCAGGTGAATATAAAGTTCCACACTTTCCCACCTTTTGCTAAACTCCACCACTGAGCCAAGCAGAGCCGTGGCAGGTCTGCAGGGAGGCCATGTTACCGTCGGGCAAGCTAATGGGTGAGGAAGAACCCGTCAGATCTATACAAGGCAAAACGGGTCACGGAAAGAGTTTGCCGTCTTCCCAGGGAACGAACTTGAGCAGGAGAGTCATCGATGCCGCCTGACCTCCCGAAGTAGCACATGCACTCTGCCATTCGGAGCCATGTTGCTACAGGAGCTGGAGGATCCAGTGCAGTGCTCTGTCTGTCTGTGAGGTAATCTGGGGAACACACTGAAAGTGATTCATTTGTATGCTCTATTGTTCTTCATATAATGAGCAGAGAGGTGTTCATTACAGTGAAATGGCTTCTACTGCTGCCAATTAGGGGAGGATGATTAGCGAGGAGATATGCTGAAATTGCAAATCCAATCCTCCGGAAGCATATTGATAGCTCGGTCCTCCTCACAGTTATCGTAATATTTGCGCGTGATGTCATTTCCCCCCCCCACAGGACAAACCTGAACTGGGTGGGATTGACTGGATTCCAGTGATCCCGCCTACTGCAGCTTTAAAGCGTACGACATTTAATTATAAAACACGTGAGAAACCTGCAGCTGTACAATAAAAAAATAAAATAAAAAGCAATATCGGGCATATAAATTCTAACCGTTTCAGAAGTGCCCTGTGAAGTTTCCTTTCACGGAGCAAGAGAAACCCCCGGTGTTTGTTTGTCCACCACCTGACTGGACGCTCAGACAGGTGACCTTTTTACCTGCACGTCATGGCACGGAAGATGCAACCTGCTGCTGCATGAATTCTGAGTAACCTTGCCCCGTAGACAGGGCATGACTAAGTATAGCCCGCCTGCAGTGTGATAGGTCAGGAGGCGGCCCACTGGTCAAGGGAAAAAAAGGAAGAAGAAGACAGCGAGACCAACGCATCCTATAGTGTCCTGCAGAAAGCCGTATTTGCATTTCAGAGCATATACGGTCAGGAATCACTATGTGATGATGTGAAGTGACGTTAAGTGAGGCCGGATTGTTTTTTTTTTATCAGGCTGAGAGATGGAAAGATAGGATATGGAGACGTGCTGGCACTTGAGCCCGAAGTGAACCCGCGTCCTGCGGGTTCCAACTTCCCGTAGCGACGCTCCTGCCGCGAGGGCGGCTATAATTACATGAGAGACGGATCAGAATTCCGCTAAGATGTGTGCTCGCCACGGACTCCAATATTGGCCCATGTGCTCCTGATTTAATGTGTTGAATAATTCCATTAATTCACCTGCCTTTGTGATTCGAGGTTTCCTAATGGACGTGGTGGTGGAGTGTGTTTCTGTGAAACAGGTGAGCAAATGACAGCAGATTCAACACCTGGCAGCTGGTGAGGTAATGATGAGGACAAGGAGCGTCAGAGAAACTGCCGTGACTTAGTTTGGACGTCAGCGGTTCAGCTGTAATTAAATACCAGAAAAAAAAAACACAACACAGTGGCCTACTTTTTGTTTTTTAGTCCTCTGCCAACTTTGGCAGTAAACTCTCTCTCGCTCTCTGTCCGTGCAGTCGGGTTGAAGGACATGATTAATGACATTAGCGCGTAAAGAGCAGACAGAGAGCTGTGCCGTCCATTATTTCTATTGTTTGTTTGTTTGTTTGATTGGTGGTGTCATTTCAGGAATGGGGTCTCTTTTTCTCGGGAAAAAGCAGCGCAGCATTGCCAGTCAACCTCTGTGGACTGTTGGACTCAAATGGTGAAATATTAGAATAATTCTAGCTAATTTAGTGACTTTCTTTTTACCCAAATTTTGCTCTCTGACATCTTGAATTGAGCCCGTTTCCATCCCTGTCATTGAGACTAAAGGTTAAATAAAGGTTCTGTTCTCTTCCCTGTTGTTTTGATGTCAGCAGATAGTGAGGCTGTTCTGCTTTAATGGAGTGTTCATGGTGTCTCTTATTTGTTATGCTGTTTGCTCTCCACACTTCCTGGTGTGCGTCCCACCAGCTACTGCTCGTCCTACTTTACTGTCTTGTTCAATATCATGATTGTTTTATTCTTTTGCCAGCACGTATCTCGTCTCCTTTCCCCTGTTTTCTCCGAGACTTTTTTTTTTGCTTGTTATAGGGCCATCACTGTGAATGTAACAGTTAATTAAAACACAGCTAAATGAGATAATCTGGAACAATCCCAGCAAATGAACTGGGCTGCTTGCTTTGTCTTGTTAGGATAAGGCTTCTTGCATCACTCTTTTATTAAGATATGTTAAGATAACAAGCTAAACAACGTGGGACGTATTCATTTTTTTCATTGTGTCACTGTTTTAGAGACTTTCGACTCATTGTTTTGGATTGCAGCTTTAATTTGTCTTTTTTTTTTTTACAATAACTGCTCTTATCAGCAAGAATTATATATATATATATATATATATATATATATATATATATATATATATATATATATATATATATATACATAAAGGCAGCTTTCTGTTTTCAGGTGGTGGTGATCCAAGCCTGAGCTAAAAGTGTCTTGAATATGGGGCCTGAATTAATGAGGTGAACAGAAACAGGGGCAAGTAGAGGCAGGGGCATCACAACAGAGAAGGCAAGGCGGGTAATTGCCTGGGGCACTGAGTTGAGATGGGAACTCCAAGAACCACTGATTATGTTCGGGCCAATTAATAGTTTTCATGTCCACACGTCATCGCGTTATTGTCGCAATTCCACCCGCTGAAGGTGTGCACCCTCTGCAGATGTCTGGAAACAATGTGGAGTAAAAAAGCGGTAGAAGGTGGACGGATGGAGGCTGGAATGGAATGCATAAGCAACTTTATGTAGACATGGAAAACGAAAGTATAGAGTGGATTTAAGTCCACAATAAACAGAGAGAATGAGCGAAACCTATAAAATTCAGAAGACCATGGTGAAAAATCCACTGTACAGCACTGTATTTATATATTTACATTCATACTGTAAATGTATGAATTAAGTTACTTAGGAAAGCAAAAGAAAGAAAGAAGGAAATAAAGACAAAAAAACTTTATCTACAGGATTCACGATTCACACATGGGGTGGCAAAAACTTGACCATGGTGTTAATTGGTATACCGACTTATTTAAATGTGAAGGAGGGTTGTTTTCAGCACTCCTGGTAAAACAGTGAAATGTTTGCCACACTGATGTAACATCTGTTTGTTGAGTTAATAGACTCTGTCATTTTCCCTCTGAAGCACAAACACAACACACACTCAGGACAAAAAAAAAAAAAAACAAGGACATTCTGTCAGGGCAAGATGTATTTCCTGCAAACCTATTTTGGAATTTCAGCGAGCTTGGAATCTGCCTGTCTTCGCTGCCATGGTCTCGCATGTTTGTTGTGGTGTCATATCTAAACTTGTATGTGGGAATTTCCTCAGGAACTTTTGACGACTGGTGCCTTCATTTATTTATTTATTTATTTAAAACAAAATCATCAATATCATCACCAATGATTGTAAGAGCTGCCGCAGAGAGTGACATGACGACAGATAATGAGGGTTGTTTTTATTTGCTTGTTTTTGAGCTGTGAGACATCCGGACTCATTTCACTGTCAGGCTGACGTCCCTGCAGAGGGAAACGTGCCCCAAACGAGGAGAATCACCCTCAGCTCTGACATGAGTTTGGCCTCCCACTCAGCGTCAGTGAAGCGGAACCAGAGAGAGTCTGTGTGTAATGACAGCACATTTTGGAGTCAAGAATGAGACGAGAATCTTCTCTGTTCGCGGATGTCAGCTCTGGAAATCCTCGCTTTGGCATGTTAAGGCCGTAAATTTGCATGCTATATTTCGCTTCCTAGATGATAACAATTAAGAGATGTCACAACAGTCTGTAGAGTTGGAGACACAGAAAGCACCAAGGTAATTTCTGTCTCACTCCAAAGCAAAAACCACCACAATAAAACTTGTTCTCTGCTCCTTTGAAAGCCTGGTCCCTATAAATAACTTCCCAGTGGCTTTACATGGAGGGACTGAGAAAACCATGCCAACAGTGCCCTCTATGTGCAGGCTGCAGCTTTGTGTGGGCAACTGCTGAATTCACTCATGTAAAACTGCTCAAGATGAATGTCCAAAAGCAGACATGTATCCCAGATACTGAAAATTATTATCCATCTTCATAGCGGCTCCTCTAGTTGAGACACTGCATTTTTTTTTTTGCCCCCCCCCCCTCACACAGGCTCCAATATTCAGAGCATCTCAGGTAAAAGTCAGAGGGAAAGCGTCACGTTCCCGCCGCCCCGTTCTAAGTGCAGTGTCATCAGAAGTTAAGTGGAAAGGCAGGCCAGATCAAAGCAGCGAAGCAAGATCTTCACTGTCTGACTTTATCTCCGCTAAAGCCGAGAAACCCTGTCACAACCTCAGATGCTCAAAAAAAAAAAACGATTTCCCTTCCGGACTCATTATTCCCTCCAGCACCGGATGATGCTACACACACACACACATCATGGTTGTGTAACCAAAAATCAAAGCTCCCTCTGAGGGCTTGTTTTAGCAAATAAATATAATACAAAGCAATAAAAACTGCAATTACCTGGGAAATCTAGAGTCAATGTCAAAAGCCCAGTGAATTTCCTGCAGTCAGTTCATGCAAAGACTGAGTTCATTACCTCTGGTGACAGCGCATATAATTATACAACAAAAAAAAAACAAATTTACTGTTACTTTTATTTACAATATTTGCTGTATTAGCATGGTAAAGAAATCAACGTTGCATGAAAACAGACACACAAAAGCGCAGTCACTACAGAGAGAAAAAAAAACATCCACATTTGTAAAAACACAGCGAAGGCCAAACATGGTCTATGCCCCAACAGGAATTTCTTGTATTTTCTTGTTAACATTTTTTGGAGAACCACTGTGGATAGAAACTGTGAGGTTCAATTCTAAAATTGCCAATTAAAAAGTAACACTGATTTTTTTTTTTTTTCATTTTTTGGGTAAAAACCCATATAATGCCTTTTCTATGGCCGTCTTGGAAAAACCTCAAAACCCACAGGGTTACCAAGTCTTTATTGAGTCATTATCCCAAAGTTTTACTTTCATCTTTCTCTTTGTTCGGTCCGTTATTTGTTTGGTTGTTTTCCTACTTTCCAATCACAGTTGACTGGAGAGTGTCAGGCATTAGCTGATGTGTAAGATGTCACAATCTTAGAGTGAAATGATGTTATTTAGCTTTTCGACCTTATGTAGAAAAAAAAACCCCGCAATTCTACCACAGGAACTAGTACCAGGAACATAGAGATTTTACGAGGAACTATAGTGGGTTTTCACCACAGGAACTCGTATCGGGAACAGGGCATTTCACCAATGAACACTGCAGGAAATAGTACCAGGAACTAGTGATTTAACCAATAAACTACAGACATTTCCATTGCAGGAACCAGGGACTAAATGTAATTGCCGGGTATATATATATATTTTTTTTTTGCTCGTAAAACCTCCTCACATTAAAAATGCAAGTCATCTCTTTACGGCGGCACAACTTACGGCTTCATTTGCACTCTTTTTGATACCAGACACCTTTACTTCCCAGTTACTGCGGACCATTGTTGTCTACTGTGCTGTGTTTGAGAAAGAGGCTAATGCAGAAGTGTCTAAAAACATCTGAATGGCCATCAGGGGGCAACTCTGTTAATTAGTCTGTAAATCTACGAGAAAATGAATCTATTTCTCACTTGATTTACGACATGACAGCTTGATTACGTGTAATGGACCCACCTCTTTCTCATTCCCTCGCTCCACTCTCTTGGTCTCTTCTGGTTTCAACCAAACAAGATGGCACTTCCGGGTCATACACAAAGAAGAACTATGGTGAGACATTGAGATAACAAGATACAGGTGAAACCTCTTAAGGCGGGGCTACCACAAAGGTGGGAAACCACATGGTAAAACAGGAAGTCAATGAGACAAAATAGGGAAGTTACACAATAAGAAAACCCAGGAAATCACAATCAAAATCATAAAACTCTAAATAGCAGGTTTTAAAGTTCAAAAGTATACCATAAAATGAATCTTGTGGTTTATTTGATAGGGACAAATACAGTTTACATAGTCAAACTGAAGCCAGCTGTCTGTTGAAAGTATCATAGTGTTTATAGCAGATGCTAATTTGCAACACCCAGCGGGATAAGAGATAATGAGATTTTAAAAAAAAAGAAAAAAGAAAGACGAATAAAAACTGGGGGAATATAACGCAGAATCCAAATGACAAAAAAAAAAAATCTAAGAGTTCCCTGGAGGCAGATCATGACAGGTTGCCACTCGGCTCCAAGTGTGAAAAAAGCTATTAGTGCATTGCTAAATTAATTTGTCTGAAAAAGTCTTTTTCATGCTATAATAGACAGAGAAAAGGAAATATCAGCTATAGATGATCTTTTTTCTTTTTTTTTACCTTTCGGGTAGACCAGTGGGTCCAGGCTATTGTTGAATAATAATAACGCTCATTTTCACTGTTAGATTCTTCCTGACACTGAGCTTCAGTGAGATCCATTCAGTAGTTGGGCAGAACACTCGCGCGAGAACGAACAGCCAGTTCTTCACTTCACAACCTGGCACTGGAGCAGACAGATGTGCTGATATGCCATCTATAGCCGCAGGCCTTCTCTGACTTCTAAAGGCTTCCACTGTCAAAATGGGGCACCGGGGAGCGCATGACACAAAAGTTAAATGAAGGTTAAATGGAAGCACTTCAAAGTGGGAGATCTCCACAGAAAAATAACGCGGGAAAGGTTAATGTGTGTCTTGTTGAGACACTGGAGCAGCTTGTAGCTTTTGGGCATGATGGTTTTGAGGTCCAGTTTGGGTCAGAATGCCCCCAGGCCACCGTTTATTGGTTTTGTGCGGACAAGTGCTGCGTGTTGTGCGATAAAAGGGTTTTCAAAAGACGCTTGGAGAGCGGCTTTCCTGTAGGTCCTATTTTCCTCTGTTAAAGCATCAGTGTATTCTGTAAAACTGCAGGGACACAGTGTTGGCTTTGGATATTCTGGATAAAGACGTCTACATATGAACTTTGGCAAGTGTTGAAAAGCGGAAAAAAAAATATTGTCCTCACTGAAAGTGTTGTGGACATCTTGTGCCTCCATAGCCCGAATGGACAAACCCACCAGAGCATGCATTTAGTGCTCAGCGTGTTTCAAGCTGCAGTCTCACCATTAAAAATCCCAAATTCTAGACCTTTAAAACTCCAATTTCCAAAAAGGGCATCATGTGATGCACACTCATTGCCTGTAGTGACTGTTTGTAAGGTGCATTTATGCATAAACATTCTAATCTTTCTGCATAAAACATAAAATTAACTGAAATAATAATAAAGAATAAAAAGCTGTATGTCATGCTCTTCTGAACATCGCTCAAAAGAAGCTTCGGATGCTTCCTGCACCCAATAGGTGGCGCTGTGGTGCTGTATGATTGATGTAGGAGTCTTCAGGCTGGGGCTCTGATTTTGTTTCCACTGTATCCCTAATTTTCCTCTTTTCTTGTTTTTTTTTTCCACAACTGTGTGTCAGACCTCACTGACATAAAACACATTCACACCTACGGTCCATGTTCAATCTCATTAATCGTCATATTGCATGTTTTTGGACTGTGGGAGGACGTGGAGAAAACCCACACACACCTGGGGACAACATGCAAACTCCATGCAGAAAGGCCCTTGTTCCAACCGGGGCTCAAACCCAGGTCTTCTTGCAAGGCAAGAGTGCTAACCACTACACTAACCGTGTGGCCTAGAGGGTAAACACGTTATGATAAAAAAGAAATTAAGGGCAATAAATATAAATGAGTTATTCAGCTTCCTGTCGATAGCAAAACATCCAAACTTGCCACGTTGCCACGGCAACACCGTTTGACAAACATACTTATTTACTTGCTACTCATTCACACTGACTTTTATGTGAAGGACAGGAAACAGGGACAAACGGTGAAAGAAAGTAGATTTAATGTAATTACCAGTTAAATGCAAGATCAGAAGCCTTTTTTCCATCGGCACTGAGCAGCCCGTGTCCCTTCAGTATTTAACCTATTATCACAACAGTCGTTGGCTTGTATGCCATTGCAGCAGATAAGTGTCAGCCGCCAGGACTCAAAGGCAACCGACCCGAAGCTCAGAGGCTTTACTGGGAATTGAGCTTGACACTGTTTTGAAGGTTAACTTATTTTGCATTCAAACCCCAACAGGTTCCCCTACAGGGTGCCAGGTCCTGCTGAAACGCCTATCACAGGAAGCTGGAGAGGCTTATTGTTCCTTTGTCTCCTGTTGACCCTAAAATCTAGCCTCCAACGCCGCCTGAGGGCCCAGCAGCCATCATTGGCACGCGCAGCCACGCTTAGGCGTCCGCATACCAATGAGACAGGCGGGTCGGAGGGGAGAGGGGCGGCGGGGTAACGACGGTCTGGTTTGCATCTTTGAAAATATGGCTTTGGACTGGCCACTTGGTTGGAATTAATGGCAGGCTTGAGCTTGATTATTAGTGGGTTTGATGCAGGAAGAGAGCAGGAGGAGTTGAGTGTAATGAGAGTCACTGGTGTCATGCAGGTGATGTCGTGTGCCGACTCTTAATAGGAAGTATTGTTATTCTTTGTGCGGACTTCCTAAAGGATTATTATCTACGTCCACTGCTCGGTGGTTTCTTTGTGTTTTTGTCAGTTGTTTGTGTCTTTTTTTCAGCTGCAGCTGAAAAGCCTATATATTATATATATTACCAGAGTTGGAGTTATAATTAGAATTTTGTGGGAGTCTCTGATAACTGACGTCAAGCTAAGGCTGAGATAAAAAAAATAAAAAAAAACCTACACCCACAACCCACTTGCAAAATTGTATCATGGAGACTCCAACGATCATTATTTAACTGAAATATGAAATGTATGACAACGCATAGCCACAGACCAGTTAGTTATGCATTCCAACACAAATAAAAAAAGAAAATATGAAAAGGTGTGAAGGCACACACCACAATACAATAGGCTAGTAAAAATGTCTTATCTTTACGCGGACCACAGTGCGTATTATTCTACAGCGCACCACAGTGGCTCAATGAAGAAGTGCAGTCACTGCGTGTTTTCTTGTAAAACGTGTTTATCTTATAATCTTTAAACAGAAAACTGCATTATTTGTGATGAAAATAATATCGTAATAATAATTAAAGTAATGGTTTGTGATTATGTTTTAGCGACCCCCACAGATGTACACGTTTACTACCTTCATGGGAGCGCCAACCCTCTTTATGGGAGCTCAGTTCCCATTGGCTCCCACGTAACTCCAACCCAGTATATTGTGTGGTCATTAAAATAGTCTCTTTTTTTTTTACCTGCTTCCATTGCTTACTTGAGTGGAGATGTACCGTATATGGCGTATTTGATTTGACTGTGTGTCATAAATGGTCTTCTATTTAAAAAAGTAAAAAGTAAAAACAACAAAAATAACAGAAAATAGTTCAGAAGAAATATGTGATTAACGAAACATAATTAACAACACGGTGAAGGCCAAACGTTTTCAGAGCGGAAACAAGAATGTTGTCAATAACGTTTGGAGAGCGGCTGTGAATAAAGATGGCACACATCGCTTGTTTGAACTGGTCACACTTTTCAGTCGCAAAGAAGTTGGGTTTTTTTCCGCCGTCGTTTTAGCACATTTCTCAGACCAGAATGAAAATCCTCTACAGTACCTGTTCACCCTTCACACCATGTTGATCAAACTGTTTGATGGTATAGTTAGAGTCCACTATATGCATTAAGTTCAGGGCGTAGATTTGAATTGTGGCTCGGTTAAGTTTAAGGTTAGGCATTAACTGGTTATGGTTAATTTGGATAGTTTTACGCGGACCCCCAGTCGATAACATGCGGCACCACCACTTAATATCATGTGTTTATACACAATTTAATACTAAATATTTTTTATAATGGTAATAATAAGACATTTGGTTGTCATTCTTAACATATATAAAAGCCTGATTACAGTTGTCCATGTTAATAATGACTTAATTTGAGATTTATTGTGTGTAATAGATATGTCATTATCCTGGAGTACGCGTCATTCCATATCAAAACAAGCACTTTTACATTGAAAATTCTGTGAAATATCATAATTGAATATCATGACTGAATTTGTGGAATAATTTTTTAGTTCATATTGCCCACCTGCTACTGTACAGAGGTGTTTTCCCACTTCTTTTCTCGGGACCGCCCCCTGGCCCTCAGGTGATTGGTGTTCGACACCCCTGGTTTAAGGCTGTCCAAATGAGCGGGAATGCTAGGCCAAAAAATAAATAATAAACAGAGTCAGAGAGGCATATGTGGACATACGCTATGTTTATTGTTGCTACTGTGATAGATGATATCTTTATATTTATGCTCCATTTTACAAAAACATTGATCACTTCTCTTAAACCCATGTGGCTCTGACATGATGGCAGCAGAGGTAGGGGAAAAATACTGACTGATATCTGAAATAATCCCTGATCCCTGATGAGAGAGCACACAGCAATATCTGCTACTGGACGGACATAAAAGACTGCCCTTACTGCTGAGACACACGACGGTACGGAGGTCCAAACATGTCAAAACAACTGTCCTCAAATTTAAAATTCGTAACCATGGCAATTTCATGTTAATATCATTTCCAGAATTCTAAATCTGATCAAGAGGTCACACGTACTTGTAGCTTATATGTTCACATATAAGCCAGTAGTCAATTATGAATTAGTAGCTACGTTAATTAATTATTTACATAAACGTATGGAATGCAATCGACTTGTAAACAGTCAGACAGTAGGAAAGAGGACCAAAAAAAAAACCTAAAAAAATACTCTAAGATCATATACTCGCAAAAATAAATGGTCCTTGTAGGACAATAAGGCACAGTTAGCTTAGCTTAGACAGTCCTTCAGCCTCCCAGTAGCAAATCTACAGTTTTCTCACCACATCAATGCGAGGAAATGGAAGATTTCATTCTGAAGAATAGACTTTTGTTCTACTAAAAATGTTTTAAATCCTACAATCGCTTCAAGGAGACAGCATGGATCAGTGGGAAGAGATTAGTATTAGCAAATTTAAAATGAAATGCTTTTCAGTGGGAGGTTTTTAAACGGGATATTCTCTAATTTCGGCATAAACATGGCAATTTCAAATGAAAACAATCACTTTCAGCCGTTCCTTTGAAGAATGTTATTCAATAATGACAGATATACAATTCAGAGACATTCTTACAGTAAAATCCAATCTGCCATCGTTCAAGTCATAAGTGCTTTTTCGGAAGACAAACAAGACATTTTCCGTTAACATCCTGAGTGACACCTCCCCCACTCTCTTTTATTATATTTTACAAGCTTAAAACCCTTTTACACTCTGTATATCAGTTCCACACATTATGGAAAACAAAACAAACAAACATACAAATCCAAGGAAACGGTGAACAACAGTTAACTTATTTAAAGAAATAATAATATATTATTAGAAATAATATATTACTGATGACAATAAATAAAATAATTTTAACTCAACCTCTTTGCTAAATAAGCAAATTTTGAAATTGTACCTCTGACTAAACACCAGTGTATGCATAAATATGCAAGAACGGAAACACAAAATACATGCTATGTCAAACAATACAACTGATAAGGCTAATGGTGCACGTCAAATATAGTATATATAACCTTTTGTCGTGGCATTCCTCTGCATATACATAAGGAACGACCTGCTCTATTTGTACACTTGATTGTGATTGTGATTGTTGGAGGAAGAAAGTGGCACACAATTCCTAAAATGGTAAAAATACATGCATGTAAAGATTCAGCATGTAGTAGTAGTAGTTTTTCATAATAGAATTGTATTTTCTATTACATTAGTATATAAGTAACAATAAAAAAGAATATTCCCATCACCAAAAAAAAGTATAAATACATTTGTATTGGCTCTGAAACTGAAACCTAAAATGTTTGACAAAAAAGAAATATATACCTTTTGGTCTAGGTAATTTGAAACCAGCAGGGGGCAGTGTTATTAGGTAGAAAGTGATTGTACAGCAGTCTGTTCTATTCATAAGCATGCACAGTGAGCACAGTGAATGAAAGCAGTCCCTCTCTCTACCAACTAGGTGCAAAGCAGGATAAGTGACATTCATAAGGTGTTAATTTTTATATTTATTTATTTATTTAGGACAACACCGATAATGTATGAAAATACTAATCTTTGCATGAGCTGCTGGTGAACAAAGTGCATTTTTGGTGACTGAATTAAAAAGCGAAAATAAACAGATTTACTAAGTGAGTGAATCAATAAATGTAACCTGTGTTGTTGAAGGTGCTGCTTCAAAAATAGACTGATTTCCATACGAAAATGGAAATGAAACCATGGTCAGGTCTGAAGTAGCCTCACGTTTTCTTTGAAAACCTACATTCGTTTTTATCAAAATGCGTTTTGGCTTCTGTTAGGACGTCGGAGACGCTGCACCACGTGGTCTGCATTCAGCCTCAGGGTTTGTGATCAACAGCACAGTGGGGAAAAAAAATGAAAAACGTGGAATGGATAGAATATGGAGCAACACTGACACTTACAGCGACAGACGACAGTTAAACCGTTCCACAATATGAAGATCCACTACGAATGGTAACACACAATAGGACTGTTAGTACAGGTACACTTGATTAGCATTAGTTCATTAGCAGTATACCTTTCAGGCGTCATCTCACTGCATTAAATTCACAATATAGACACAGGTTATATTGTTTTCTTGTGAGTGTAACAACAAAATGAGTGGTCACATTTAACACAAAGGTGGATCGGCTTCATATAATCCCATCAAGTATGCACTGTACAACTGAAAACACATCGCATCACATTTAAGGCAATGTACTCTAGAATGGACCAAAACTAAATACTGCACATCTCCCTGTACATCTGCATTTAAATATATGAGATTATATTGCTTAAAGGATAGATTATGTAGAAAACCCATTCATATGCAGACAGGTTTTGGTCAATAACACCTTAGTAAGGCCCATAGAGTAAATTACATTCAACCATAATTAAATTCATCGGATTGCAGCAGTTTTATAAAGATGTTTGGGGAGTAGTATGGCCATTTGTTTCTTAGTGCAGCATACTGTATATGAGTGCAACATGAAGCATCAGACGACTTACAGGGAGCATTTTATGACCGAGAGTATTAAAGTGAGATATTGGCACCACATTACAGTGCTCAGGTGGGCAGTATACTGTAGGTGCACACCAGCATCAGCAGCTGTGAACACATCTGTTCTTTATTAATGGGAGTGGACATTTTAGGATGCCCACTTGCCATATGAAACGAAGCCATTAGGACTTCTGCATGTGTCACAAAATGGATCGACCATTCCCAGAGTACGGCGAACTCAATATTCAAGCATTCACAACGGAAGTGACACCATGAGTTTTTTTTGTTTCCTACAGTAGCCAAGACAGTAGCCAAGACCAGGAAACTCAACAACTCCTCTTTTGTTCCTCAATGATAAATTATTATACAGTGATAGCTGACTATTGAAATCATCAACCATTGAAATCTTCAGTGTTGTGAAAACTATTGTCTTTGTGAAGGACTATGCAGCCGCCATTAAATGTTGTTGCTCAGCAAACTTCCTCATGGCCACTCACCGCTGTATCGTTTATTTCCTATGCTAACAAATCAGCACCTCTGTTCCTTTGAATTTGTGTTATTTTGATCTAAATTCAAACATGGGTTCACCAGGTTACTGGTGCTACATGCTGATGCTGCATTCACATCGGAAGACAAGGACGGAAAAAGGAATTGTTTCACCATCTTGGAATAGTTGTGGGGACAGACAGATCGCTAAAAAAGCAACATCTAACAAACTGCAGCAAAGTTAATAGACTGATTTTCTACAAAAAAATACTAAAAAATAAGCAGATTTGATTCACAGTTCCCAAAAGAAACAATTATCTCGTACCCTGTCTGTAACTAGTTGTATTCATTTATTTACAATAAATCTGATATGAGGTGATTGTGGCAAAAAAGAAAATATAGTTTTACACTGCTTTCCACAGTCCTTTTCTGACTCTTTATATGCGTATAATATCTTATATTTTTCTCTCATTCATAGCTGTTACTCTTTCACAATCAGATACACCTCATAGCTTTCTACAATACAATCGCTGCTTAGGAAGTTACTTGTAGAGAAATGCAGTGGACCCTAAATGGAGCCTGGTGGAACACCCACGGGCACCTCTAATCATGGACCTCAGTTTGATCATTGTTGACAGTGTTGCACTGAAGTTGAAGCATAAGGCTCTAGATGTTGGTTTCCTGCTGCATAGGATCTGCGTCTCTCTGACCTTTGTTGATCGTCTCCTCAGAGGCCTGGGCTTCCCCATCAGCCGCCGCCAGAGCCTTAACTTGGTCTGGGTCTTCTGTTTCAGTCCGTTTGTACTTTTCTTGTTGTTTGCGCTCACGATCCAAGAGTCTGTAGTTGATGAAGTTTCCAATGAAGAGCCAAATACTACCCAGAATCACGACGGCTCCACAGCAAAAATACATGTACTTGTAGTTCTTTGTGACATCTACCAGTTTCCCTGTAACACAGCACAACGTAATGTTATAATATCGGCACAATGTACCACAAAATAGAATTAATATTTGTTTTACAAAAGATCTGGCCATATATTATATATAATTCATATTTGAGTGAAGTCTTATGCACAGTTCATAAAAATTTTGAAAAGTGATATTATTTGCTGAAAGGCTAAATGTAATGGGCTATATTCAGGCTAACCTAGCAAGCAAGTTCTGTGCCTGATAGGTGCAAGCATGCTCTCAGTTGAGAGATGTTAGCTTAGCAGTTAGCCACTGTTAAGCTAGCTACTGCAAATACCAACTACAAGCAGTTCTCTTACAATTAAACTAAGCCAACATGCCAACATCATATATGTTACATAGTTATTTTAGAACAAACACAATTAATGTAGCTGTAGTATGTACTATAGAACATAACCTACATGAATCTCATAGCCAAGGACAATTGAAATATCTTTCAAATTGCATTTTTAAGTAAACAAATATATATTTACATAGAGATGGGGATCATACCTGCAAGTGGTGGACCAAGAAGGACTGGACAGCATTCCACAATGGTGGTTAGGCCCACAGCACTGGAGAACCTCTGAGGCCCAACCAGGTCCATGAGCGTTTCAAACAGCACTGAGCTGACCATGCCAAAGGCAAAGCCAAAGAAAATTGAATACACAACTAGACCAGTGTAGGATTCCACCAAAGGACAAAGGATGTGGCAGACACCATTGTACAGTACAGCAAAGCTGAAAAAGTATTGGATCTTTGGCCGAACCCAGCGCGAGTTGGCCAGTAGCCCCATGGATGGCCTGGCAAACATGTCAACGAAAGCCAGGATCGAGAGCAGGAAGGCAGCTGAGTACTCATCCACACCCATGTCCTTGGCATAGGCTGCAAGGAAAACAATAGGTGCAAAGAAGCCCAAGAACATGATGACGTTGCCGACAAGGTAAATAAGGAAGCCACGGTGTTTGAACAGAGTCAAGTCCAGGTAACTGTTGACTATTTTCCAGACAGAACGTTTCTGTTTCGTAGCGGTGGGGACGACAGCCAACTCTTCATCTTTCTTGGCCTTATTGGGTGGCGGCCCCAAAGGTCTCATGAGGGCACCAGCCACACAGCAGTTTAACAGCAAGCCACCCAGGATGAGGAAGCTGCCTCTCCAGCCAAAATTGTTGAAGAGGTACTGGTTAAGAGGGGCTAGGGTACTGAGGAACACCGGACTGCCTGCCATTGCCAGTCCATTAGCGATGGGGCGTTTCTTCTGGAAGTACCTGCCTATCATAGTCAGCGCTGGCTGCAGGTTGAAGGCAAGTCCAAGACCTATGAGAAAATATTGCAGAAATAAATGAGGATGCAAGACAACTGTTATTGCAACAACCTGTGCAAAAGGGTATAAGGAAAAGGATCGGACAGAAGTATTTACAGTACCTCTGATCTTTGTAGTTAACAAAATAAAGCAATACCTGTTTTTAGCCACAACTCATTGGCTCACAGTATTGTCTTTAGGGACTGGCAATATATCTGTCAAATAACTAATTGCTTCACACTCTTCTTGTTTCGGCTTCTCCCTTTAGGGGTCGCCACACTTCCATCTTGCGAAATAGTGAACATAGGTGTATTATATATTTTGAATTGCCGCTAGGTCTCTCTCAAACAAAAGCAGATCTAGTTGCTCAACATTGGGAAGCAGTGTGGGATCATGGGAATTTAGGTCTTGCTGTTGCGTTACAGGAAAATTAGCGGTGGAGGAGTTTTGTGCTCGCTGAGCACTTTCTCTAGTTAGTAGATGAAGAATTTATCAGGATTTAGAGAGGATATGCAATGATAGTGTACTATGTCTGCAGTAGACTGAAATATGAATAATCTGCTATAAGGACGCCTAATTAGAGAAAATGTCAGCATTTATCTGAGGGTAGAGTGTTGTCTGCCACACTTCCCACACTTTGAGTAAATTTGTTGGCATGTAAAAAAATAAATTATAATGAAATAAAGATGAAAATCAGAAGGGACTAAATCACCAAGAACAAACATACTCAGCTGCTATGAGGTTTATTTTTAATCTGCTGATTCAAAGTAAAGAACGATGAAATGAACTGACAATGGACTTAAGAGGATTTAGATGTACTTACCCCCGATAACGCCAATGCAGAGGTAAAGCTGCAACACATTAGAGCAGAAGGAAGCTAAGATCATACCAGTGGAACAGAGGCAGCCCCCCATCAAGACGATGGGCCTGCAGCCATACTTGTTGACAAGTATGCTGCTGATGGGACCTGGGACACACGGAAAACCGAAAATCAACACACACGTCAGAGATTGACAGTACAGGATCGGTTAAAGTGAGTGAATAATGATTGAGTCTAGTACGTGCTGCACACCAGCAGGGGCCTGGCTTCTATTTACAGCAGCAATCAAGCGGCATACATTTTTAACCACTGCACACTCAACGTTTTGTTTCAAATCAATAACAGAAGTGACAGAGTAATGAATGGGAAAAGGCAGGCACATAAGAATTTCATTTCATAGTACAACACAGTGTATATGTCATGTTATGTTCTGCAAAGCTGATTTTGGAAGGAAGGACGACGCTATATCACCAAATCACCATTTTTACCCACCCCTATTATAAATAATATATATATGTGTATATATATCTATATATATATCTATATGTATGTGTATATACATATATGTATATATATGCATATATACACAAGTATATATGTATATAAATATATATATACACATATACATATATGTATGTGTATATACATACATATATGCATATATACACATATATACAAACATACATAAATATACACATATATGTATATATACATACATACATATATACACGTATATATGTGTATATATACATACATACATACACACATATATGTATACATATACACACACATATATACATACATACAGTACATATATACCGTATATATACACATACACATATATGTTTGTGTACGGTATGTGTTGCTATTTCTCTTTATGTACAAAAGAGGAGACTTTTAAAGGTGCCTGCTTTGAAATAAGTGTCAGGATATACAAGATAATTAGCCAAAGGATAAATATGTTTTGGGTGTTTATCAGTTTTATAAATCTAAGTGCATAATTTCAAGACTGTGGCTCCCTTAAACTTTCGTGGCATCCTGTGATTAAATCCCTATGCTGAATGTTTAAGTACAGGAAATGTGCCAATAGGATGAGAGAGAAAAGTCATGAACATTTTTTCTCTTAAATAATACTCTCATCACAAGAAGATCTCCGTTCGGCCCAGGGCGATTTTTAAAAGCCACAACGAGCCAGGGAGTCATCTGACTTAATTTGCTCTTTAAAAAATGTTTTTGACCTTGAGGAAAAGTTCTCCTCATTTGCATCCACGCCAGTGATAAGTGTTCACAAGGGCTCGGCGAGATAAGGAACCCCCTGTGCCTGCACATTACCTCCATTAAAAAAAGGCTTCACATCTCCCAGGCAGACACAGCATGGACAAAAGACTAAATATCATATAGATAGATTCCAAAGGCAAATGACACATAAGACACATTTTTCCACAACTATGTAATGTGAGCTACAGCACAGAGAAAAGTTTGCACTGATTAGTCAACGTTGTCGACTAATAAAACAAAAATCAGTGACAAAATTAATCGCAGACACATTTATTTGCGGATAACCGCTTTGTTTGCTTTGTGAGCAAAGTGAGCATGAATGCAGGAAAAGCTGTGTTGTGTCCCTCTGCTGGACAACATGGTCATTATTTAAACAGTATGCTGTGCTTCTAGGCTGTATATTTTGAACTGTGACAGGATGTACAGGTTATCCCAGTAGTGGATTATTTGTTGTAACTAGTTGACTATCTTTCTGCATCTGACACTGAAAACAGAGTGGGGAAAAAAAGGATTCAACATGTTTAAATTTAGCTTTTCTGGTGTAAGAAGAGTCTGATGAGGTCTAGAGGAGTCATCTTTCACACAGATTGGAGAAATGGACAACCTTTTTCCAAGGAGATAACTACTTCACATGACAGATGGAACCGTGCCACACCTGGAATCCGTCTAGAGACATGTGCATAGATTCATCCACGAAGGGTCTGTTCGGACCAAAAATGAGGTCATGCACACCTCTGTGCACAAACAGACCTGGCTCTTTGGTGTTGAAAGTTAATATATCACAACTAGAAAATAAAAAGCACTCTGCCCATTACGCTTGAGACAAACGTGACAAATAATCAGTTCAGATGTGGCACAAAGTAAAAGGTCATTTGTGTGATATAAATCAATTGGACTGTTATTTTTCTGGATGTCTGAAGCTGTTCCTCATTATCAGGCAGCCTGCAGTAATGACACACACACACACACACGCACAGATGCAGCAGGGGGGAATTAGGATGATGTTAAACATTCAAACAGTGATCGCTTCATCAGCGTAAGAGACCGAACAAGAGAGCAGGTGTTTAATGAATAGCTGATGAGTGCAATCAATATGAACAAATGAGCAACGAGAGCTGTCCGCTTAGTAACCGCACATATTGACACCATCAGCACATGATAACGACACACAGTCACAGTGAGACGGAGGGCAGCAGATGGGGATCAATGGAGCCCCATGATGAGGGTGACACGTTTCCTTTTAAATGTTTCATCTCTCAAGCGAGGGCCGAGGTCAATCCGAAGCGCAGCGAACTTCGTCCGACGAAGACGCACAGACAGAACGCACTTCAGACTAAATGGTCAGAGCTTTCGCCGAGCTGACGACGAGTGAACAATTAAGGGAGGAAGGAACCTCTAAAGGATGATCGTGTGATAACACTGAAAACAGCTTTACTAAAACGTGCGCACATGGGATTGCTTAGCTTCATAAAGCGTGCCGTTGGTTTTCATGACATTCGTCTTTCTAAAGGAAAGTATAGGTCAATTAAAGCTGCAGTAGGTAAGATCACAAGAAAAGCCATCAAAGCTCGTTAAAATAAATAAATTATGTTTTCTCTTTTCTAAAATGTAATTAAATAAATGAATAAATCTAGACTCGATCAAAAGTGCTTTTAACAACTAAAATAAAATCTGCATCTAACATTGTACACATTTTATTTTCTTATTTAAATAATAAATACTGTTGATACAGGTCAATTCTGGATTTTGTCCATGGAGACTATACCCTCTTAAATCCAAATTATAAATAAATTCCCTCCACTTTCTGGCAAAATGACACCCTCTTTTTCCAAGAGTCATCACGTGATATCAAACAGACGGGGGGGATCGTCCACAACCCAATTCACCACAATGGTTGTCCTTGTTAACATCAGAAGAGACTGAATGACTTTGTGCTGTTTCAGAGAAGCACGGATGTTTCCAAGCAGACAGGAAAGAGGAGACACTGTCACCTGGTGACGTCGTGCTGCGCTAATGTTTGCGTACACTGCAATTCACTCACTTTATCGTCTAGGATGTGTGTCGCGGGGGGCTGGAGCCAATCCCAGCGGACATAGGGTGAAAGGGCGGAGTCCACCCAAGACAGGTCGCCAGTCCATCACAGGGCAAACGTACAGAAACACAAACATTCACTCTCACACCGACTGTCAATTTAGAATGTCCAAATAACGCCTGTATGTTTTTGGACGGTGGTGAGGAAAAACAGATTGTTATATGATATTCAGTGACTGGTTTCTGCTGGTGCACGGGGAGATGCAGCTGTACTAGTGGATCAAATAGCACCTGAAATAATAGTCTTGCTAGTTTTGTGTGTGGTTCTAAAAAAAAAAGTCACCTTTTATTTTTTATTTTAAATCCACATGTGTATTTACATCATGTCCACTTCACATGCCTGTAACCAGGGGGAAAGGGCAGTGACCATGTCACGGGGGGAAACCCAGTGCTGCTTATATTAAACTGCATTAGATTTCATTCATTCATTCACACCCTGGACAGGTCGCAAGTCCATCGCAGGGCAAACAAAGGGATGAACAATCATTCACTCATCACCGTGTGGCCCCTTTTTCTCCAGACCTGCCGCCTCTTGACCAGAATAGATGGTCATTGGCCCCCAGGTCATTTGAGGTTGTGCCTTGTTAGACACGTGTTGTTTTGTGCAAGCACTAACTCGTGACTCTGACCTTAAAATGCAGATTCCAATTCAATGTAAAACCAGTTTTCCAGTCTTAACTGCACTGTATTTTTATTCAGGACTTTCCTTTCTTCACAAAAATCGGGCGACCGCCAGAATTTGTCCCGCGACCCCGACTGGGGTCGCAACCCCAGGGTTGAGAACCCGCCGTGCTCGATACAGACCCGCGACTCACCTGCGGCATACATGACTGCGAGCATGATGGAGGAGATCCACGCGACCTGACTGTAGGAGGCATCGAAGATGATCTGGATGTCTTTGAAAAAGACAGTGATGGCCTTGGGAAAGGCGTACGAGAAGCCGATGGAG
The DNA here is from genome assembly GCF_958295425.1 of Solea solea. NCBI lineage: Eukaryota > Metazoa > Chordata > Actinopteri > Pleuronectiformes > Soleidae > Solea > Solea solea. Next base: position 24,918,933 of record NC_081136.1, on the reverse strand, counting down.
ATGAAAGAGGCCAACACCACGGCCCAACCCCAACCGCCATCTGGTGGGGGCACTGCAGGTGGACATGCAGGGGGCGGCATCTCTGGCCCACCTCAACGCTGACTACTCACTGCAAAAGAGAGACAAAAAACAAAGACAGAGGGGATATTTAAACCTTTTCATTTCACCCTGTAATTATTATTATCAACTATTCCCATCATGGGCTCACACTCTTATCTGGATTTATCTGAAGTAAATCATATTACCAAGTTGCCGCTCGTGTTGACAGTATACAGAGAAGCCAAAGGAGGTCAAAAGCCTTGTCCTTGTGTTGTCATTTCCACGAGACAACTACCCGCTGCAATGTGACACAAGAGTGAAGAGGACATACCAGAGGTCCGTATCCTGGAGAAGGCGTGTCCAAACACACACATGCACACACAGAGAGTCATGTGTTTCAGAGGACACTCTCACTCTACCAGAGATACAAGACCAGACCAGCCCAGTATTCACCTTGAGCCCAGCCCCCCCCCCAGGCCTTACGGGGTGCTGCAAATGAGGCAGAGGCCGGTGTTTAATAATCAGGTGCCTCTGTGTACAAAGCAAACACACTCCAGTTACCCTACGGACACACGTCATTATTTTATTGTCAAACGTGACGTGGAGAGAACACGGGGCAGTCGCTCCAGCCGAGTGTCGCAGGGAAAAAAAATCATGACTGGATCACATGTCAGATGAAAAAAGAAAGTAAAATCAGATACTGTCCGTAAACTGAAACTATGACGTAAAAAAAAAGCTTCACGGAGAATGCCAGAATGTGAGTATTAGCTGTATAGGTTTAGTTTAAGATAAAAGATGCATTATGTTTATTTGAAATGGCTTGTTATGGCGTGGCAAAGGCTGCTGCTGCTGCTACTGCTGCAACGATTAAATCGATCAATCAACTTTAAATTGATCGTCAACTACTGAGATAGTTTTGTAGAGCTGAAACAATTCATCGATGAATTGATTATTATTCGAATACTAAATTAATCGACAACTTTTTCCAACTTTTTTTGGTTTGAAGCTTTTTTTCGTGATTAAAACAAGATTTCCGATTGTTTAAGCTTCTTAAATGTGAGTATTTCCTTCATTTATTTGCTCTGGATAACAAAGAAATCATTAAAAGTTCATCATTTTGGTTTGTGGACAAAACAAGACTTTTGAGAACATCATCATTTCCAGGTTTAACTAACACTGCTCAACATTTTTTTAACGTTTTCTGACATTTTATGAACCAAACGATTAATTGATTAATCGAGAAAATAATCGCTAGTTGCAGCTCTATACTTTTGTTTTATCATTATCAACAGGTTCTTCAACGTTTCAGCTTCTTACATTTGAATATTTTTCTTGTTTCTTTGCCACATAAAGCAAAGAAATGGTGAAAAAGTGAATATTTTGGTTTGAGAAGATTATTATTTTGAGGTTAAGGTAGACAGTGGTCGTCATTTTTCAGAAATGTCTGACACTTTACTGACCAAACAACTAATTGAGATGATATATCGATGATTAGGTATGAAAAACCACAACCTATTTGTGTCAGAATCTAAATCCATTACCAGGAAAAAGGGTCCTCAGCAAGCAAAGCGCATGGGATGCACGTGTCACGACATATACAGTATATAAATAAATGATGCTACGATGCTACGATGCTGCTTCGTTCACAGCGACAGCAAAGAGTGCAGAGTGTAGTGGCTCAGCTCTGTCTGACCTCATTAGCTTCACCTCTCTGCAGCAGCCAGGAACAATTTACAGCTGTATAATTAACTCGTGATGCAAACTGAGACGTTGAGAGCAGCCCGTGTGGTTTTTACATAAATGAACAGCCTGTAGAAGAACCAACAAGTCTCTCTCTGTTTACAGTGCGGCATCACAAGTGAGCAATTATGTCAGATTAACGGCGCTAGACATGGATCAGTGAGCTTGGCTGTGCGACACCGTAAATGGCACCAGTGATTTCAAGAGCTACGTAAAAGAGCAGGTACGAGTTGAAGGGGCCTTTCGCCAATTTCACACACCAAGGTCAGTCTAATGATTATACCACCTAGTGTGTACAGTTACATTTGACCCTTTTCTGGCATAAACACTGGCTTTGTCAGGAACGGTCGTCTTCACGGAGACCAAAGCCAGGCCCTAATAGGGCAAAAAGCTCATTTCTGAGGAGCTGTTTGGGTTAGTCACTGACTGGTTATGGTTACGGTTCGACATGATGAAAGTCAATGCCGGGTTCTCAATAACGGGATGGGCATTTCGAGCAAAAACGCCGTTTGACATTATCCAACAGTTATTCAGTGTCACCACACTCACACATACACCGCGCTACCATTCATTCGGAGTGACGTTTGTTTTAGTCCAGTTAAATGTTTGCTTACAGCGTCATTCTCTGCCCTTTCTACTCCACTACACTGACATATGACAGGGCACACACACACACACACTTGCACAAACTTGTTTTGGTATCTCGGTGAGGACACATCTATCTCACGATCTACTATAAAAGTTTCCAGCCTGACGAGACATACTGGTTTATGACCTAATTATAATACACAGTACACGGGAAACGGACACATCAAGATATTATAGATAAAGTATTTTGTGAGTTGCAGAAACACGGCAATGTGTGCAATTGTGCAAGAGGAAGCTAGTTTCTTATAGTCAGGGCATTTACCGCTGGTCACCCAGGCCCTGGCCTCTTAACCGAATCTTTACCATCACATGTAAATGTCTAACCGTAACCCTAAAACCAGGTCTTAAGCTAAAAAAAGGCCTTTAAAAGTTTTTTTGTTTTTTTTTTATCCTGTATTGAGCCAGGGATGTCCCATTGAGATACAACATCTGTCCTTGCAGGGAGTCCTGGTCAAGATAGCAGCATAGATAGCACAGATAGTTTAATTTCAGATTTAAAACTCACAACAGAATATAAAAGTTAAAAGGAGGTAATAACTAAGTGAAGTGCAGAAGTATACAGGCCATAACAACAAGATCCTTAATCCGAACCCCTCAAAGAGGTTATGTAAAACAACAACTTATTTCTTTCACGGCGGTTCATGAAATGCCTTTGAATGTGTTTAAGGAAGTAGTGAAATTATGTTTTGCATCTAAAAAATACCGGAGTGAGTGTGTGAGCCAGCATTTGTTACAAAGCCTATTGCGGCATGATATACCAGAGTCCAGTTTCTGAAGCTGAGATGAAGCTGCATGCATGTAAATCACATCACCATCATCTAACACAGATAAGAATAAACACTGTACAATACTTTTTCTTGCCTCTAGGGGAAAGAATTTCTTCAAATGATAGAAGAAACCCAGTTTTTTTTTCCAATAAGTTTCAATACAGTTTTTTTTAGATCTCACACACACACACACACACTCAAATAGAAGCAGATGAGGTGGAGTGAAACACACGTGCCCAAGAAGACTGTCTCTCAATAACGTATCTTTTTCATATACTTACATAATCAAAGGAATAATGCCCACCCTTAATTGGTTGATATGCAAGATTATGATACTGCTGTCAGATATGAAAGAAAAGATATTGCGCCATTGTTAGCTGGTGCCTTTCAACTCCTTTTACACGTCTCTAAGTAGCCCTCCACACTGATAACATCTTCCCTTTCAGTCATAAATGGCCACATTTAAAGACACAATCACCTGCGGACATGCATTCTTTACCTCTCTTCCATTTATCTGTTCCAACAAGTCCCTCGTCGGTTCTTACAACCTTGTCTTAAAGACCACATAGTAGTAACAAATGCCTATGGTCATGGCTCGTAAGTATGCTAATAACTAAAAATCCATATTTTTGGATTTCATTAACTTTCATAAGCTGCCCAGACAAGCATCCTTGTTGTTAGTCAAATGTTCATATATATATCTATATATATAGATATATATATACATATATACCATCTTAATATAACCACTGTATTTCCAGTCTAATTTGGAAATAAGAAGCAACACAAAGGGATGTTGTTGGTGGTACAGTCAACAAGACAACCGCAGCTACCAACATAAATAAATGATGTCGCTGTGTTTCTTTGTTAGGTTTCCCGCCTGTCTGATCAGGTTGCAGTGCAGTTCAGACTCATATAAAAGTACTTCTTTCAGAGTTGACAAGAAGTGGATGGACGGAGCGATCGACTGCTTTACTCTCAACGGAATAAAGATGACGCAAACCTGATGGCCACAAAACAACGATACGCAAATATAAAGCGAGATCAAATTGATTCAACTTTTCGGCTTCCTCACAAACAATTTGCTCCAACAATTCACTCTCCTGTAGTTTTAGTCACCCCCAATTTGTTACGCTGCTGTCATAATCCAGATGATTAAGTCTAAGAGGCAAATGGAATAATAATTTACCTAATTGATGAAATTCAAGTGAAAGTAGGCTTATTTTTCCTATAGATTTCTATTTCAACACAACTGGAAGAATTGCTTTGGGTGTCACATGACTGCAGGTGTCTCAACAAATACATTGGGCCATTGGGCAGCCATGACGTGGCATTACTGCCTCATGAATAAACCGTTTAGACACCTGCAGGTAAATTCTATTATCTCTCTACAGTATAGTGTCTAGACCAAAAGGGAATCAAAATAATGGGATTAATGACACTGATTCATTTTCAAGGTGTCAAAAACAGTGATTTAACGCTGCAAGTAAACCTAAACCTGTCCAAATGAACTTGTCTGACCAGCAAGGTTTTCAATAAATGAATGGACACACACACACACACACAGCCTTGTGTGTTGCTAGGTTAGTCCATTGTGTTATGCATATACTTGAAATGCTCTGCTGCCTTCACCTTGGTAAAAAGAAACAAAATGACTTACACACAACAGACCTATGAGTGTGTGTGTGTGTGTGTTTGTGTGTCCAAGGACATCACTTAGTACTTTGGCAGAAAGCCCGAAAAACAGTATTCTTTGTGCAGAGCCCGAGCTCAGGTTTAATTCACGACAAGAGCCAATGTGAGACCCCAGTGTTGTGTTTCAGGTGAGAACCATTGGAGACGATACAGATGGGTGCGGCTTTAATAGTGAGAAGCCGGAGAGAAACTGTAGAGACATCGAGACATCGAGTGTTTGCAGCGACAAAAATGACAATCTGTTCACAGAGCGAGGCCTGAAACATGGTCAAGCAAGCGCCCAAGAACAACACTCGCAAAAAATAAAAATAAAGCAAAAACAAAATATTGTTCTATTTAACTGTATCATTTTGCAAGCATGTCTACTTATGACAAAACAAAAATGTTATATTTGTGTATGACACGGTTTCTTTCCGTTATTAAATAATCCAAAATTCCCAGTTCATTCTCTTAAACTTTCGAATTTGTAATATTTCCAAAATGGAAATGGAAAATGGAAAGTTTCTGGAAAAGTATCGGGAATTTACCAGCAATTTTCTTTGCAACCCTATATTAGATATACTATATGTTATAGATACTGTATATATATACCTAATTTGGTGAAATCTTAAACAGCAGAATTATTTGTTACTTCCACTTAAATGTCCAATAAAAAGTGGAGGTGGAGTAAGTAATTTCATGCTCTAGAATAGGACACTTGACCTCTATGGTCAGCAGCTGCCAGCATGACCATGAGCACACCTTCCCCTCTACCTAACCCTTGTGTCATTGGACTACAGGTCATGGCAAGGCAGGAGTTGCTCGATGACAAACTCTTATTCACATTGCTCACTTAGTTTCTCAAATAGTTCATGATTAACCCATTTGGCAAGTATTTAAATGTCAACCAAAGCACGCTTTTCTTTCTTGTTATCAACATAGCATCTAATCTCACCACATTGATACTGCCATTGGTCATGAGCAGAAACAGGTACGTAAATAATGATTATAACATAATTATCTACTCAACTGTAAGTCAGTGTACTCTTATGGCCTCAGGCTAGAATTCCTGAAAGGTAGCCTTGAGTAAAAAACGCAATTGGTGAAACATACCTTTGACTTAAATGATGTGGGAAAACCTTCCATTGATTCCAGCCTACAACCTTGTGTTTACTGGGGCCATTACAGCATTAAAGTATTAATCAGTCAATCACTTCTACATAATCTATGGCTGTGTCATCTTGGCGAGTCAAACCCACCTTGCAAGTCCACGCAGGGTGCCAACACCCACATTCCCCGAAGCCAAACGCCCAATCCAAAGCTCTGCGCCACACCTCCAGACATTAAGTTCAAGGGCATAGTTTTGTTGATCTGTTCAGGGTTAGGAAGTCATGCGTCCAGTTTGACAAGACTCAAAATAACTAACCAACAATGTTCTAGGAAAAAAAGGAGGAGGCAGTTATCCAACATTACAAATTGAAAAAAGGATGACAACAATAAACAGTGCATAAGAAAAGGGTCTTTTGTGTGATTATCACCGCTGTTCACAGACAAGTCTTGTGATTCAGAGACAAATTAGCTCTTAAACCGATTAGATTTGCAGCAGTTGTTTGCCTGATACAGCTCGTATCGACACTGCTTAAAACGGGAGGGATTCTCGGTGCATGTGGAAGTACACGCTGGTCAAAGACAGACAATGCTTGTGAGCTTGTTAAGTTTGTTCCATGAGACAGTAACATACCAGTGTGCACTTCCTTGTTCTGTTTTAAGCAGTGTTGTCTGAGCACAGTGGGCTTGTGTCCACAACAAGCCACAATGCTGGAACATGGAAAGAACGCCTGATCCAGAAACCTGATCCACACCGAAAGATACCCCGAGGTACAACACTATTATGTCAACAACTGTTCACATCAAAGATAAACTCACCGGTGTCTTTATCAGATACAGCTGTTCAACTCAGGCAGATGTCTAATAAGCCAATCACATGGCAGCAACTTGATTCGGTGATATACCGTAGACCTTCCTCATGCGGTATGCTAATGGATACGCCAGGTCAAACGTCGATATTTTGAACAGTCCCTGCCAGTTTCACTCGCCAGGCGTCGCCGCATGACGTCTCCTCAATTGCGCTGATCAAATGAATGAGGGAAACTTGGGCTGAAGTTACGTGGCTGAAGAAGTGGGAGCTTACAGTGGGATAATGGCTGAGAAAGCTACGTTAAGAGAAGCCCCATCCACGTTCAGTACATAGACTTTAGGCACTTTGTTCTCTATGATGTGAATATATAGAGAAATGCGGCACTTTTAACTTTTCACAGAGATTTTGTTTTCTTAAGTTAAGGCTTTGCAATATTGTTTATCACAGTATCTTGATATTATTGGTATCGTGGACCGTGTATTGCGTATTGCAGCCTTTTTCAAACTGTGGGGCGGGCCCCCCTGGGGGGGCGTGGAGACCGGGGGGGGAGCGAGTTCTGTTTTTTTTAAGTACTAACTAAAGTTTAGCAGGTGGAACTTTTGGTCTCGCTGTGACCCGAACTAATTTAAGTGACGTACCAACAAGGTTTAGATAATAGAGAAGTTTCTGACAGGGGCAAAAAGAAGTTTGGGAAACTTACAACAAGCCAACGTCAGCCGAACGGAACAATGATTCACGACGACCAAACCCTAGACGAGAAAATGCCACCAAATACATCTTCGTGTCTTGTGTCTCAAAACATTGGCAGGGGAAAGCATATGTATTGCTAATTATTGATATTGGTAAAGTATTCTTTGTTATCCAAATGTGTTTATTGTTTAAAAAAGTACACTATTATAGTTATAATTGCATAATAATTTGAAAATTGCTTTCTCACGAAGCAATATTGAGGTTATTTGTATTGCAATAGCAAAAATGTTATTTGCACAACAGATTATTGAAAGAAAAGTGAAACGTTTATTCTACTATTGATTCAATAAATGTTATATTTGGCGCATTGTTACAATTTCGTGAGAGTCACGGGGCCCCCGGGAAATTTCTTCCTCCAAAGCAGGAAACTGGCGTATTGTATCGTGAGGAGGAAATGTGACTCCATTGACTTAGAACATGGCCCGGTTGTTGATGTCATAGGGGTGGGTCAGAGTATTTAGGAAAATGCTGATCTACTGGGATTTTCACACACAACAATCTCTCGGCTTTACAGTATAACAACCACTTTTCAACCAGATTACTCAAGTCAAATTATGGTGTAAATATTACACTGATTATGTGGCTGTTGGAACGAATTTTGGGAGTCGAATATAATTTGAATATTTAAAAAAACGATAATAATCGACTGTTGTAATTAATATTCGAATGTGTATTTTTAAAAATACACACGTGTTAAAACGTGGCGACTCTAATTCGGGCCTCTTTCCTCTGCCTATCCGCGTGCTATTTGCCAAGACATGAGACCGATTTGAAAGACTTTATCCAAGAGCTTGAGCCAAGGTACACGGTGCCTAGCCTCGTGGACAGAGCGTATAACAACCCACATGATATTAAAAGTTAAAATGTCTGAAAAATTGTAATTAAAAATAATAAGGAATGGAATTCGAATGGGATTATAGAGGAAAATTGACAGCCCTAATACCTACACATCTGTCTTTATG